>NC_089776.1:19107918-19227918 GCF_040412425.1 Macrobrachium rosenbergii | reverse complement strand
ATAATTCAGATTTGTATATTCTGATCAAAGATTAAAATATAACTCTGATTTATGCATTCTGACTAAGGATTACAATATAAATATAGCTCTGATTTATGTATTCTGACCATGGATTACAATATTACTCTGATTTTTGTATTTTGACCAAGGATTAAAATATAACTGATTTATGTATTCTGACTGAGGACTAAAATATAAATTGGATTTATGTATTCTGACCGAGGATTGAAGCACAACGGATTTGTGTATTCTGGCCAAGGGTTAAAATATAAGTAGGATTTATGTATTCTGACCAAGGAATAAAATATAAATGGGGTTCATGTAGTCTGAGCAAGGATTGAAACACAACAGATTTATGTGTTCTGACCGAGAATTAATAAAGTCGGATTTGTGTATTCTGACCAAGGATTAAAATATAAATAGGATTTATGTATTCTGACCAAGGATTATTAAAATATAAATAGGATTTGTGTATTCTTTCCAAGGATTAAATATAAATCGGATTTATGTATTCTGACCAATGATTAGATATAAATCGGATTATGTATTTTGACCAGGGATTAAAATTCAAGATTCGAATTTATGTATTCTGACTAAGGATTAAAATATAAATCGGATTTACGTATTCTGACCAAGGATTGAAACAACAGATTTGTGTATTCTGACAGAGGATTAAAATATAAGACGGATTTGTGTATTCTGACCAAGGGTAAAAATATAAATCGGATTTATTTATTCTGACCAAGGGTAAAAATATAAATCGGATTTATGTATTCTGACCAAGGATTGAAACACAACAGATTTATGTATTCTGACCAAGGATTGAAACAACAGATTTGTGTATTCTGACCAAGGATTGAAATATAAGTGGCATTTATGTATTCTGACCAATGATTAAAATAAGCCAGAAATTGTTTATTTTCACTGAGTGTAATACTAAAGCATGAACCCCGTTTCGTAATCGCCGCCCAATGGTCACTGGAAAGGTGAAACGTGTGGTGTAAATATCCCCGTATCCCCAATCATACTTAGGCCATCTGTGACCATGACCTGGAACCCACAACTTTAGGTTGGTGCTCAGTCGCTTGATCACTAGAAAGGGCTTCCGTTACATTTAGTATTATCTTGATTAAAAAGTGATTAAGTATGGAACACTACAGTGGAGAGCAAATAAGATTTATAAATATGCGCCATGGAATTCTGAAGCCTCGTTATTTTGTTAAGGTAATTTGATTTTAGCATTTGAAAATTTCGGGGAAATCCATATAGAAATTTACTCTTTAAATAATTATAATTATGAGCTCTGAATCTTATATATGAGAATATATATATTCAATGTATTCAAGGCGGAGGTTACTCTAAACCCAACAACACAATAAAGGCAGGGGAAGGACACCAACAGGTCAATAAAGTCGTGTTTATTCAGTTTCAACGCTTCGAAGCCAACCAGCAGGCATCATTTGCAAGCTACAAAATATTGATACCTAATTAGTACAATAGAATTAAGTGACAAATATCAAAATACACAATATAAGCTACAATAAAACAAACAGCTAAAATTATGAATAAGGACCAACCGTTGAGTGTGGAGGCAGGGAAAGACTGACCAAAAACGTAAACAGTTCACGAGTGATAAAGAGGTGTACACGTGGCATGGGTGTACAGTGAGGGGACCAGTTTTTTTTAATAAACAATGATTCGTTAATTGTTAAAAGCTTATGATCGGAGGCTCTGCCCAAAACCTTAAAGTCTTTTTACTGAATGGAATATTGGCATTTACTGGCATGATCCCTTATGTTGGAAAATTCGGGATTTGACAGTTTAGTGCCAGTTCTATAGCTGACAGCTCTATGACTGTCGATTCGGACCTTAAGTAACCTATGTGTCGATCCGGTATGGGTTCCTCGATTACATCGAGGACAAGTAAACCTATAAATAACACACGAGGTCATTAATGGATCCAAACGGTCTTTGAAGTTGAGAAGGCTGCCGATATTTAGTGAGTTTGTGGTTATAATTTTGATTTTCACGGCAGGGAGATGACGGGATTATATATATATATATATATATATATATATATATATATATATATATATATATATATATATATATAATATATATATATATATATATATATATATATATATATATATTATATATATATATATATATATATATATATATATATAATTATGTATATTATATATATATATATATATATATATAAATACATATACATATATATACATTTATATTTTCAAACATATATACATGTCTAGTTTACACCTTTTGCCCCTCTTAAGCAATAGTTGTTGTATGTTAATGCACATCACCAGGCAGAAGACTTTAATGAAATGACCAAAACTGCCTAAAGTTACTCTTCACTTTTGTCTTTATTTGTGTTTTCATTCTTGCGTATATGGGCTACACTGTCATCATAAAATGATAAAAGTAATAAACCTCCTTTGTAAAAATACCCAAATGATAGTCATGAATACAGTGGCTGAAACTGCTGCCAGATTATACGTAAACAACTGGAGCAACGCAGGAAATTCATGACTTTCATTCAAAACTTCCCCATTCAAGGTACTACCAGGTACAGGAGCTTGGAAAAGTGTTGCCTTAAAATAACTGACCCCTCATGCGTACCAGCATTTAACGAGAATATACGTACACATATGCACATGTACACTTACACACACATAGTGTATCATTCATAATTAACATTTTGATTCCTAGATGAATCCCCGTACAGAAATCTTTCAAAACACGATCTGTATTATACATCTACACGAGAGATAAAATGAATGAAGAGTAAGTTTCACCTCTCAAGTGGTTTGAACTCGCATCCAAGAGGTTAGCAGTTACAGACCGCACCGCAGAAAGTTTTTTTTTTTTTCCCCTCCCGTTCGGAAATCAGAGCCATAAAAGTTCTGGATAGTCACATAGCCATGACTTCCAAACATGAGATTTTTTTTTTCGTGGCGTGTTCGGTAATGTTTATGGCTTATAGCTCTAAACTTCTTGAATGCGACTTCAGACCACTTGGGAGATGAAACTTTTTCCCTCTCATTTAATTGCCAGTTATCTGAACATTCATATATGTCACATAAAATGTTATATACGTTACAATTCACACATACAAACACATACTTATATGTATATAAGGTGTTTTGTTTGTGTATATGCATATACAGTATAACATTTACAGGTAAACATTCGCTATTTTATTTATTCTTTTTATATTTATTCGTATATGGACTTCGAATCCTATAAATTTTATAATTATCAGGAAATATCACGTTATTAATTTTTCCCCCATTTCTCTCACCCAACCAAAATAATGGGGACAAAAACAGGAGCGTATTTGGCTGATGTTATTAATAAAGAGTCAAATTAGGCTTCGTGAGGATGACAGAATAAAAACCTTGCTTTGAAATGACGACGTAAAAGTCTTCGAAGTTCCTCCTGGAGAGAGGAAACTATTTGTGGATAATAATAATAATAATAATAATAATAATAATAATAATAATAATAATAATAATAATAATAATAATAATAATTCTGTTATTAATTGTAAAATGCTTTATGAATTTTAGTTGTTTATCCATTTCCAACTCTATAAATAACCTATATTAATTCTGATCGAGAGAGAGAGAGAGAGAGAGAGAGAGAGAGAGAGAGAGAGAGAGAGAGAGAGAGAGAGAGAGAGAAAACAGTTGATGAAACCGAAAGGGAAAAAATAAGCTTGATGAAATGAGGAAACGTGAATGATGGGAGAAGGAAGAAAAACGGAGTCCAAATTGAGATTTATGCAGTGGCGACACGCCTTCCCTTTACCTGTTATGAATACCTGCGACCCCGTTATCCGGCCGCGTACAAACGGATATTGTTTGTGCTTCCATACACCACAGGGGCTGTGCGTTTGTTTCTTTGAGGTCCCATAGATACACCGTGTGCTTTTATGCTTCACGAGCGCCATTTGTTTATTCTTATGACGTTTCAGAGATGCTGTTTGTGTATCCATATAGTACGGAGGTGTTTGTTTGTTTCTCAAAGCTTTCAGAGATACTGTACATGCTTCCATATTTCACAAGAGCCGTTTGCTTTTTCTGTGACCTTGCAGAGATGTTGTTTGTGCATCCATTATACTACGAGGCTGTTTGTTTCTTTTTTCAAGCTTTCAGAGATAGTCTATATGCTTCCATACTTCTCCGGTCGTTGTTTGTTGCAAAGAATTGTTTGTGATTCCCTATTCCGCAGGAGCTTTTCCTTTCTTTTTTTTTTTGTTGTTGCTTGGACTTCTAAACTTCGCACTCGCCGTTTGTTAGCTTCTATGAACTCTCATAATCTTTAACCTCTGCCACTGGAGGGGTGGGTAGAGCTCTCGGCTAGTACGCTGTTGGCCCAGCGTTCGACTCTCCGACCGGGCAATGAAGAATTAGAGGAATTTATTTCTGGTGATAGAAATTCATTTCTCGTCATAATGTGGATCGGATTCCACAATAAGCTGTAGCTTAGCCACGCAAAATAAATCTAATCCTTCGGTCCAGCCCTAGGAGAGCTGTTAATTAGCTCAGTGGTCTGGTTAAACTAAGATATACTTACTTACTTAACCTCTGCCCGTTTTCAATTTGTTTTGCTCAATGCGCTGCAGGGAGCCATCAGTGTGTTTATGCATTTATAATGTGATTTTTCTCTCTCTTCAATCAGGATTTCCCTAAAATCCTTATCTTTTACGTCATTGCGTCAATCACCTTGTCTTCACGTTATTTAATTTTTGTTGCTTTATTGTCAAGGGAAATTTTCTTCTTCTCCAACTAAATGATGATTATTGTTTTTGCGCACGATGTTACGACTCAACTGCGTGTTGCTCTGCCTGTCGCTCATCGATCTTCTTTATCATATTTATTATATTATTGTATTCATCATCCTATATTCAGAGGCTTGAATCGAATAGTCTTCCTTTTATTTTTTTAGGCAAAAAAAAAAAAAGATAAGTATACCTTAGTTTAACCAGACCACTGAGCTGGTTAACAGCTCTCCTAGGGCTGGCCCGAAGGATTAGACTTATTTTAAGTGGCTAAGAACCAATTGGTTACCTAGCAATGGGACTTACAGCTTATTGTGGAATCCGAGCCATATTATAGCGAGAAATGAATTTCTATCACCAGAAATAAATTCCTCTAATTCTTCATTTGCCGGTCGGAGACTCGAACTCGGGCCTAGCAAGTGCTAGCCGACAACTCTACCGACTCGACCAACGAGGAACTGAAAAAAACAACTATGAAAGGAGTTCTTTGACATTGGTTCATTTTCGTGTATCCAATTCTCGGACGTTTTTATGACAGTATATTAATTTTTTGACACCTGACGGATAAACATTCCATGTCTGATTTGGCGATCACAAATTTTCGCCGAATTTTCATTCTTCTCATTAAGCTCTGAACTACTAAGGTTTTGAGTCTCCAGTAAAGGATGACATACAGGTGATAGCCGGAAAAATGATGGCATTAATTGCTGAAGCAAAGTTGTCGCAGGTTGGAAATATCTTTACCATCAAAAGCAGTTAAAATTCCACCATCTGAAATTAAAACATAGCCTGGAAATGTTCCTAACTTGTTATTAACATTCTAGCTCCCTAAAATCTGTCTGGTTTCCAGGCTTGGGAGGTCATGTAAAAATTGGTATCGGTGAGAACTAACTGTAGTGGCTGAAGGCCTGGCTCCAAAAATCCCTCGTTTTATTTTTACTGAATAATTTCTTAACCTGAGTAGTCCGTGACAAGTGGATTGCTGTATTGATGGAGCATAGGCATACCGTCGGCTCCTCCTTGTTTTGAACTAGGTTTTGTCGAGGATAATCGATACCTTGTTTTGTGAGTTTCTTATTGATTAAATCGGGTTAAAAACATGCGAGCGTGCATGAGAGTGTTCATGATTATAAATTAAAATCGTTGCAATGGTCCCCATTACAACTCTACCAGGTGTTTGTCTGAGAAATTCAAGAAAAATAGCATGTGATGAAATGCATGAATACAAAATGGAACGAAGGTAACAAAGGTTATATAACAAAAAAAAAGAGAAACATATCAGTAGATATGAAAAGAATTAAATAAATCTGGTCAATCAATTTTTCAGATGGTATGAATCATGACAAAGAGCTAAGACTCATGACTAATTTTCGTATGCTGTTTCCTTTGTATGAATTTTGGCTATATTTTAAAAATTTTATTCATTAACACTCCAAATCTGAAAGAATGTTCCAAGTGCGAATCAAACACTCATCCTTGAAGCTCAACCTTGATATTTTTGGGAGTGACAGCTGGTCTTTAGCTACTCGGAAGTCATTTTACCGCTTGGAGAGTTTGGCGGTGCTCGGCAAATCCTCCAACCATTATAGACACTTTACTTCAAGTACTCAGGATTCAGTTAAGATGCTCACGAGAGAGAGAGAGAGAGAGAGAGAGAGAGAGAGAGAGAGAGAGAGAGAGAGAGAGAGAGAGTACTGCCTTCCCCTGATGCATGATTGTGAATTATACCTTCCGTGCCTGTAACTAAAACGCAAGGTTGACAGTAAAACTCTTTGTTGTCGAATCAGTCATCATTCGTCGAGTTAAGAAACGTCATCGATCGAATCCTGTGGATGTCAGTGAATCAGAAAATCGACGGATGATGACAAACGGCGAAAAGTCGACGCTATAGTCGACGGGCAATCCGTCAAGTGTGTTAGTACGTTGGCTGATCAGTTGTCAGTTTTTCCCATCTTTGAATCTTTCATCAAGTCGAAGGTCTTCTAAAAGACTCCTCCTTTTTTTTTTTGTTGAGTAAATAAAGATGAAAAATTACAGGCGATCTGAAAATGATAATTTATAGCCGAAGGTATGGTGTGAAGGCAGGCTTAATCAGAATTTGTGAGATATTAGGTTTTAATTTAAATGATTAAGTTACCCGACGTGACAACATCGACAATCATTTGTACAGAGTTGGATTCTTGTCAAGATTTTTCTTTTCTTTGAGTTGATTAAACTTAGGTATTACAGGAAACCCGACTAATCAACATCTTGAGAGAGAGAGAGAGAGAGAGAGAGAGAGAGAGAGAGAGAGAGAGAGAGAGAGAGAGAGAGAGAGTAGGGACGTGCATTCAAAAAACAGTGGAATCAGCTTAATTTTTGGAATTTTAATCTTCCGCTTTAAGTTGACCCGATTATATTGGGTCGTTCGGCCCTACCGCAAAATTAACGTTACATACATAATGAAGAGGAAATAGTCGGTAAATAAGTGCCTTACACGTATCATAAAAACCACCCAAAACTCTCATAGAACGTATATAAAACTGATTCAAGATTTAGCAGTTGCCTGTCCCCGCCATCCGTAATTTAACCATTGCCTTGAAATATTATTTTTATCCCTTTAAAGACTTTTTTTTCCCTGCACATTTGATTAAACAGTTTTTTCTTCTTCCTCAGTTTTTGAATTATCTTGCATCCTTCCTTTATCCTTTTTTCATTGCCCATAAAATGCCAAGGTCGGTATCTCATATCCGATTCGGAATGAAACCCCGTCTTTATAATCCTGGAGGAATTATGGTCTTGAATAGGCTACCGGATTTCGTTTATGGCCGGATTTCGTGGGGTCCCTTTGCGGCCTCGATTAATTTGGGCTAGTGGACGAAGGTGGAGAGGCGAATTTAAGAGACTATTTAATTTATGAAAAAATGCTTATGCACCTGGACGCAAAAGATGACCAAATGACCTGGAAAAGAATAAGATTAATTAGTCTTTTGAATATATTGTAGATGCCTTGACTTTAATAATCAATTTCTTATAGAATCTGTAACGTAACTCTACATAAGCCCTTTGATACTGTAGGTGAAATTTAAAATTACATTAATTAAGGTATTGCCCCGACCATGAAATCAAATTATCGAGTTTTTTTTTTTTTTTACATTGCGCAGTCTTTTTACCGCATGCGGTTTTTTTTTTCAGAGTATTATCGGAGTTTTCTATTTAACAAGTTTTCTTTGCATGTATTACTGTTTACTAAATCTTTCGCTTGAGTGGGAGAGTACAGGGTATGGCTCTACCTTTCTTGTTTCCTATAAGCCTATATACATTTTTTTTACATTATGTTTATAATTGTTTTAAGTTAGTAGCAGTACCCCAATTACCCATTTTACACTTACTGTAGTTAGAGAATATTTCTTGAAGGATTTTTTTGGAAACTATTTTTTTTTTTACTTTAAATTACGAATATCTAAAAACGTACCTCCGCCGTTTATGGCAAGAGTCTTTGCAACACCAAATTATACGAACAAAATCATTCCTGGTCGCTGTAAAACGACGCACGACTTTATACGTTCCAAGTGACTTACTTAATGCCATGAATCTCAATTTCCATTCACGCATTCCTCATGCCAATTATTTTTATCGTAGCCTGCATTAAACTACGACTATCCAGTGCGTCAATATGCAGTCAATGTGCCTCGCTGTCGAACTTCTCAGCTCCCGAGGACCTTTATTCCTCACACGGTTGGACTGTGGAACAGTCTCCCAGAGGATGTAGTGCAGTTGGAACTTCTTCAGAAGTTCAAGAGTAAATGCAATGCATTACTACCCTAATACTGTTCTTCTTGAGTTTTAATATATTTTTATTTATTTATCTATTTATTAATTTATTTTTTCTTTTTTTAATAAGTGGAATCTCTTCTTTCTGTATTTCTCTTTACTTTCTCTTACTTCTTCTTCCTAATGAACACCATTTTCTTTGGAAATTTGAATTTCAAGTCAGTGGCCCCTTTGGGCTTGATCCATATGAATAGGTTTCACTTCTGAATAATAATAATAATAATAATAATAATAATAATAATAATAATAATAATAATAATAATAATAATAATAATAATAATAATAATAATAATAATAATAATCTTTGGAAACTTGAATTTCAAGTCAGTGGCCCGTTTGGGCTTGTTCCATATGAATAGGTTTCACTTTTGAATAATAATAATAATAATAATAATAATAATAATAATAATAATAATAATAATAATAATAATAATAATAATATTCTTTGAAACTTGAATTTCAAGTCAATGCCTGTAAAATCTTGTTCCATATGAATACAGTTTCATTAATAATAATAATTTAATCAGTAAAATCGAGGTCAAGGTTACAGTCATTCATGCGATTTATCGGTATAGTCCACTTTAACTGAAAGATTTAATTTTAGATTCCATATTTTTCTGTCGTCTATAGTCATTATTATATGCCTCTATATTTTTTAACGTAATCATGTGTATATTTTGCTTTTATCATCCATTTTATAATCTTCTTCCTATTTTTTTAACTTTTACCTATTCAGATTTGTGCATTGCTGTTTGTCATTCATTTTTCATGTTTTTATTGTGATAATTCTTTTTCCATATATTGTCATTAGGTTTTTATTATTCAGCTTAGTCAGATGAGCATTTTGTTCTTCGTTGAATTTTATCTCTGTCTTCACTTCATTCAAATTAGTATATTGCCCTCCTTCAGTTCTTTTACGGTTAATTAGGCTACATTGAAACCTGTTCTGATATTTCTTTTAGCTTAAGCACTTTCAAACCTGTGTATTTATTTCAGTTCTTTTACGGTTAATTAGGCTACATTGAAACCTGTCCTGATATTTCTCTTAGCTTAAGCACTTTCAAACCTGTGTTTTTATTTAGTTCTTTTATTTAACATTGAAACCTGTTTTTCTTAGCTTAACTTTCAAACCTGTGTATTTATTTAACATCTTTTTAGCTTAATCGCACTGAACCCCGTGCGCTTCACTCCCCGTCATTCATACTTCATCATTTGTTCTACGAACCCCGCAGGATGAAAACGGTCGTTCTCCTCCTGACATTCATTTTGGCGGCGACGCGAGTGAGCCCCTCGATCCTCCATCCCGTACTGCCTTCCATTCTTCTGTCGACGGTAAGTCACGTATTTTGTCTTCGCAAGTTTTGTTTTTTGGTATTCCCACTTTGCTCCCTCGCTGAGAAGAGTTCTTTGAGGAAGCTTTGCTGGTACATTTCCGGTGTGCTGTCTTCCTGTCCTTACAATTATGTCTTTCCTTAGTAAGTCAGAAAGTATCTTGAAAATGAGTAGTTGAAATGAAGTGCTCGAAAACAAAACTGGGTATTATTAAATCAGGTTGTCGGAAATGAGTAAAAAAAAAAAATCATTGCTTGATGCAGTATATGATAAAATTTTCTGTATATGTAAAAGGTAAGATAAAAAAAAATGGTAAATTTTTGACATCCAGGTATTTATTTGTGTGTGTGTGTGTGTGTGTGAGAGAGAGAGAGAGAGAGAGAGAGAGAGAGAGAGAGAGAGAGAGAGAGAGCTTCTCTTTTTGTCAAAAACATCGTACTTGAGACGTCAAAAACTTCCCGTTGCAGTTTCGTTGTTTTGAGTTTTACTGATGATTAAAAATCTTGTCTGCTCGCGTGCTTGAGCAAGCGGCCTCCTTGCCAGACACTGTCATTTTTTCCGCTACTTCTATTTTGGGATCGTTGTTTCTGAGGCTTTAAACATTTTGGATTTATATTCTTTTAATAAAAGGTTATATGTTCTTCATGTAAAAAAAAATGATAAGTAAAAAGGATTATTTTTTATTTAAATGTTTACGGACATGTACGGTCAAATATATTTGACCGTACATGTCCGTAAACATTTAAATAAAAAATAATCCTTTTTACTTATCATTAATTAACTTCAGTCAAATATATTTGACTGAAGTTAATTATTTTTTTTCTGTTTACGTTTGTGCCCGGTTGTCTATAATGTATAGTACACGGGTACAGTTAGGTAGAAGTATATAGTAAATGCATTTCTTAAATAAACTGTACACACGCAGTTATACAAGATGAAAATGAATAGTGCTGTTCACGTAAAGGGGTTGACGGTTGCTGATGGAGTTCATGTGCATCTGTATGCAACGCTTAAGAGGCAATAGAAGTTGGACCTGCAACGGCTTACGTCAGTATGTTAAGAATTAGAGGGGAGCGAGACAGTAACTGAGGCCTTGCCTTTGAAATGATCCCCTGAAAGGCGAATAAGGTATCATGTTAAAGAAAAAATCTTCTGTGCCAACCAACCGTAGGCGCCATTCAGCTGGATTTCAAAGCAATACACAAAAGGTGTTGCCGGACAGAATAGGAACGCCCTTTTTTAGTCCTTGAATGACAAAATTTCTCTGTTTCATAGGTTTGATGTTGTCAGTTAATTACGACAGTTTTCCTTTCGACTCTCATATTGGTTTCATGAATATGAGAAGTTTAATCGTTTTAAAAGAGTACTTTGCGAGTTTAACTTAACTAAGCCAACAGCTTATTGCAAAATGAAGAAATGGTCGTAGAGATTGTCTACTAAAATTCCTTTTGTTTGCTTAAATGATGTATATGGGGATTTTAGTTCTTTGTTATTATAAAGACGTAATGGTAAGGGAACTGATAAAGTTTGAAACGGGAAAGAATACTCGATTAAGCTGTAATGGCAAAACCGTCTGAAGTCTTCAGAACCAGCGCTGATGTGCGCATAGCAGTGAGGGCTGAAGAAATGTACGGTTCCTCCCGATGATCTGTCGACCGCGAATATTTCACTCCGAATATTTCGCTAATTGGGAGTTCATTGTGTGGTGTCAGCCGGAGATAATAGTGAAGTCATATCAGCAAGGCCACGCGAATTTTTGCATTTTGCACAAGAAATGATTAGTTAGACGGAAGTGGCATGTATTTATTTACGCTCTTGTAAATGCAGGTAATGGCTCCGCGGATGACAGTCAACACACTTGTTTTTTCACCGGGAGTTTGTTTAACCTAGATTATTCGCATTGCGATCGTTGCAAATCACTTTCACTGTTTTTATACCATTGCTCGCTCTTACGTTGGAAGATTCGCCCAGTTCGACGTTCTTTTTGGATGTATCAAACCATTAACACGAACAAGACAATTTTTCAGTTAGCCTAAGATTATGAATAATTGTTTATAAACAGAGACGAAATTTATTGAAATTATCGTATGGGTTGATGGACACCAAAACCGTCCTTGTAATTCCTTTGGTTTCTTTATGATCGTGATGTCCTTCCTAGCATCACGTGAGTAGATTCCTTCAAAGTAATGCTCCAGTTGTTTTGAATGAAGTTAATGAATTATTGAAGACCCTCAGCGTTTCGTTTTACGAGTTAGTGTCTGTCCCACTTTTATGGTAACAACATTGAAATGCAACATATATCTTCTTCTTCTTTTAACGTGCTTTTTCCCATTTTTTGTATGGGGTAAGCACGATGTCTTCTTTTGAAGGACTTTGATTTGGCTTTGGGGTATATATATATATATATATATATATATATATATATATATATATATATATATATATATATATATATATATATGTATATATATATATATATATATAAACATACATACATATATACATATATATCCATACATATATATATATATATATATATATACATACATATATATATATACATATATATATATACGTATATATATATATATATATATATATATATATATATATATATATATATATATATATATATATATATACGTGTGTGCTTACATATAATATTTTTATTTTCGTCTGCAGCATCCTTTACAAAAGGATTGATGTTTTGGGCTTTAGGGCGTGGAGAAGTGTGTCATAGAAAAAAATAAATGAATAAGAATTGCGAAATCTAGGTATTATTGGAGTTTGTACTTCCCACACGTTTTTATTTGAATATTAAACCCACATTTAAAAAATAATTCCAAGGGCAAAACTGAAGAATTGAAAACTATAAGAATAACTTTCCAGCCACATTAAGATTCCCATACTTCGAGAAGGGTTCTAAAACCCGAGAACAGAATATACTTATTAGATTCATAACTCTTGCTATCGTTCACCTTTTTCTTAGAGAATTATACACACACACACACACACACACACACACACACACACACACACATATATATATATATATATATATATATATATATATATATATATATATATATATATATATATATATGTGTGTGTGTGTGTGTATATATGTATATAGATATATGTGTGTGCGTGCGCGTGCGTATGTGTGTGTGCACGTGTGTAATTATGTATGGATATTTTAAGTTGCATGGTTGCAACACCTTTTTTATATCGAGCTCTCCCGGTAGGAGACACTTTAGTAACAGACAATTTCCGTTTGCAACTGCTAAGAGCCAGACTTCAGATCTATTTTCAATATATGTAAGAAACAATTTTAGTTTTCAACTGCTAATGGTCAGGCATCAGATCTGTTGTCGATACTTTTCCAGTATTCGTTATGACCTCTGGTGTGTAGCTCTCCAGACACTTAACAGCCAACGAAGGCAATCGTTCTCAGCTGCTGCTGTTTCTTCTATTTGAGCCTGAGGGACTGGGAATCGTCTTTGTGTGGATTTCACTATTGATTGACCCACTGAGACATGAGGTCAATTGACTCGACCTCTTCAGAGGGCTCTGTGAGGCGGTCATTATCTTGCAACGCTGTCAGCCTTGAGTCCTGAAGGATATTAATCTAATCTTCTTAACAGATCTAGGGTCCTGTTTAGATATCTTCCACATGCATGGCTTCCTTGCCAGTTGGTTTCTGTGAAGGGAGCCATCTTAAGATTCCTGAGTGGCGTCTAATCCCAAGGATTACCACAAAGTCAATGTGATAAATAGCTGAATATATATATATATATATATATATATATATATATATATATATATATATATATATATATATATATATACATACATATATATTCTCCTATTTATATTTTACACACACACATATATATATATATATATATATAAAGTTTTATATATACACGTGACGTTTCTATACTCACAAATATCAAGGCAAAAATATCACATGATATATACGTTATGGGAATAGAAAGGGAATTATATATAATAGTGTTTATATGCCGGGATTAGAGTCTGTCGTTTTTGGTATAGATACACGTGATAGTCGTTTACCCATTCAGCTATCACACTACTCTTTATAAAGGATAAAATATCACATGATATCACATTCACGTTGCCCTGGGAATAACGTACACAGAAAGGGAATTATATATATAAATAAATGTTTCTGACTACATCAGGATTAGAGTCTGTCTTTTGGTATAGATACACTGTAGGCCATACAAGTCAAATAAGTTGGAACCTTGAGAGCAACTCAAGGAACTACCTGGGCAAGCTAACTGCTTGCATACCAGCGTGTTTTCCCCAACTTCCCGACTCAGCAATGACCCAGTTGACAGCATTTCATTCGAATTATCCCTTCTGAGCGAATAAGATAGAAATAGTCAACACATACTCACGTGTGGAACAGAAATAAATTTCTGACTGTTTCTGACAAGCAGTTAGCTTGCCCAGGCAGTTCCTTGGGTGGAGTTGCTCTCAGGTTCAAACTTCTTTGTAGACTTGTATGGCCTAGTGGGCAGCGCCCTTGCCTTTCAATTGAAAGACCTGTCATCCACGTCTTTCAAATGTTGTGTTTTCCTTAGATCTCCACTCATCTCCAGTCTCCCACTTCATACTTCTTTTCCAAGTCTTCCAACTCTTTTGGTCCCCACACGAACCCAGCTGATGCTACCACTACTGTTCTCCAAGGGGTTTGTGCAAGGACATGTACAAGCCATCTCCATTTCCTTTTCACCTTTGTTTTATCTACATGTGGGACCTCCGCAGTTTTTTTTTTTATGGCATGATTTCTCAATCTGTCCTTGCATCGGACCCGTAGTATTCTTCCAAAAGCTTTATTCTCAATTCGACTAAATCTTTTAAAGAGGACTTTCGTTGTCATACCACGATTCATGTCCGCATAACAATGCTAATCATACCAAAATTATATCTAAAGTGAATTTTGTATGCAATTTCAGTCTATCTGATTTTAAATATGGCCCTTTTTCAGATATGACTCTTTTTTTCACTAAATTCCAACTTAAGAGAACCTGTACTGGATGTCATCGTCAGCCTAATTAAACCTTGCATCATCTGATGCTATATCCTCCCTTTGTGCATCCTTTGTTTCCATTACTCCTGTTTTTCTTAGATTTTCTTTGATTGCCATCTCTCTGGTTATATGATGCATCATGTAATGCTAACTTTGTAAATCTTGTGGTGCTTTACTGATTAAAACAGCGTCCTCTCTCTCTCTCTCTCTCTCTCTCTCTCTCTCTCTCTCTATATATATATATATATATATATATATATATATATATATATATATATATATATATATATATATATATATATATATATATCTTTCTATATATATATATATATATATATATATATGTATGTATGTATGTATGTATGTATGTATGTATGTATGTATGTATGTATCTATGTGTATGTATAATCGGGAAAGTGTTGACTTCTAGGAAGTTGGATACATAGTGTAAATAGGATGACAAAAAGGAGGTGATGCATGTTTCGAGTTTATTTCCAGTCAACGTTTCGAAGCATGGCTTCATCATCAGGGCTAAAATACAAAAGTAATAGCAATTAAAATAAACACATGTGATTCAGCAAAAAGCATGAATCTTAAAAATTTAGATACTAAAAACAGAAACGTAGAGTTAGAACCAACCTAACGCCTCAAAATATGGAAACTGGGCGACCAAGAAGGGCACAAAAAGAACGAGGAAACATCTTAACCTATAAACAGAGGGGCAGACGAAAACTGTCTGTACAATGTACAATGATGGAACCAGTTGTTTGATGGTTCAAGACTCGAGAAAATGGAGAGAGGTTTCATCAGAAGCTAGCTATGCCTTTTCAAAATCGTCATAAGAAATAAAGGGATTTACACTGTTTAGCATTTTCCCTTGTGTTGGGAAATTCCTTCTTACTCAAAGTGCAGCCTGTTCTACGGCTGACAACACGAAGAGAGTCGATTCGCACTTTTAGCAATTTTTTGGTTGAGGCGATATAAGTCCCGGGATACAACTCGAGCAAGTGTATTTATAAATCTTAGAACGCATAAAGTTTGACAACAGTGTTTTTAAATCTAAAAAATGAACCAGTTGTTACTGGTTCCTTAGAACCAGTTTATTAAGACAAAAAAAAAGTATTTCTTTTAAATCTAGGTTAATATAGTTAAAAACTTGTCACCATTCATTCGTAAAAGGCAGAAAAGCATTAAAATCAAGTTTAGATGCTGTAGGTGCAGACATTTTCGTCTGAAATTTGTTATCCTAGAATTTTTTTAGATAGGTTTTCGAATAAAGTTTTGAGAGCAGTTCTAAGGAACTCGACCTCATTGTGAAAAGGAAGCCAGTCTAATGAGAACGAAAAGGCTGCATTTTGGAGATATATTTTCTGTACAGGATAGAGAGAGACAGGAGGTGAATTACTTTGAGAACATAAAGAAGGAAATTAAGTGGCTGAAGAATTGGTATACACCAGACTCCAGTAGTTGATAAGAATTCAAATGAGATTTGTAACACGATGGTGACATAGTGGTTGAGTGGTTGAACAAAGTATATGAGGGAAACATACTTTAGAATCACTCTAGCTTAAAGGTAAAGGTTAATAACTGTATACATATTTGCACAAAAACGCACATAGAATGCGCACAAATGACATATATTGCTTTTCTCCATCCACTGTGATTATTGTGAAACTTCCAAGTTCCTGTTCACTCGAGCTCTGACCGCTCTGATAAAGATCTGGTTTAAGGCAACTGCAAATCACGTATTATAAAAAAATTAATGCAGGTTTAAAGATTTTTTAATAAACAATCTTTTGACATTAGCCAAATGGTAAGTATGCAGATAAGATGGGTGAATAAGACAAAGGTAAGAAGTTAGTACAAAGAAAGCAAAGGAAGTTCAAAGAAAAAAATAGTGAACAAGAAATCGCAGGACTGACAAAAAACAGAAAGATAAGATAAACATGAACATCAGACATTAGTTCAAAAAAATTCAGACCCCATACGAAAAAGTAAATGAGAACGAAGGACACAAAAAGACACCAAATCACATTAATACAATACAAATATGTATATACAAAGAGAAAAAAAAAGATAAAAAGCTATTGTACTTATATAAACGGAGAGGAAGTATTTGAAAAAAAAATGTAAGATATAAACTATAGAATTCTGTAAAGACTCACTCCAATTTCTTGCGATTCTTTCTGTAAATATACGGCTTAATCAATGCAAGATTACTGAGCCCATATTCCCAGGCGACTCTGGAGTTCTCCCCATCACGACAACAAAAATAAGGCGTCAGTCGTTAGTGGAGACATGGGCTTCGGTAACAGCAATGCTCTTGCCTGCACCTTCCCCTGTTTGTCTTAAAGTCTTTAAGAGTTTAAAACCTACAGCATTTACTAATAAGTGAGGTTGTATGCATATCCCACTAGTCACACTAAGAAGAATGGCATATCGTATATAAATTTCATTTATATATATATATATATATATATATATATATATATATATATATATATATATATATATATATATATATATATATATATATATATAGTATATATATATATATATATATATATATATATATATATATATATATATATATATATATATATATATATATATACTTATATATATATATATATATATATATATATATATATATATATATATATATATATATATATATATATATATATATATATATACATTTATGTATATACATATATATATATGTATTAACTTTATCACATACACAATTGTTCTGTGCATTAGTAGAATTTAAGGACCTCATTCATTAGATACCAACCAGTTTGAATGAGGTCCTTTTAGTAAATATATACAGTATATGTATATATATATATATATATATATATATTATATATATTTACATATATACATATATGCTGTACATACATATTAAGCAATACATGTATATAAATATATATATATATGTACCTATATATATATATATATATATATATATATATATATATATATATATATATATATATATATATATATATATATAGTTGCATGTTAAAAAGTTAAGTTAAAGTCCTCCTGGGCCCCTGTAGGCTCATAGGACAGGCGCTGATCTCCTGTTTCTTAAGCTGACAGCCAGTGGGGGACAGGTCCCAATGCTTATGACATGTGGCCAGTGTGTTACCAGGCCCACTGTTTAACTTTCCAGCCCGAGGGCTGGTACCTATTCTCCTACTGAACCTCTCGGGTTTTTTCGGACCGTTAGGTTGACAGTATGTATATGTAATATATATCTTGACATATTTATTGACAGATATATATATATATATATATATATATATATATATATATATATATATATATATATATATATATACATATATATATATATATATATATATATATATATATATATATATATATATATATATATATATATATATATATATATATGTGTGTGTGTGTGTGTGTATGTGTGCATATGTATTTATCATTAGAAAGTAAGCACAACAGAACTTGGTTACCGCAATACCAGGATGTCGAAAGTAACTCATAATAACAAGAAGGTCAGGTAAAAAAAAAAAAAAAAAGCCAGCAAAACAGTGGGTGAAATGTAATTGGTACTTGTAATAGCATTAAAAGTTTGGGCGAAATATGAGAGAGAGAGAGAGAGAGAGAGAGAGAGAGAGAGAGAGAGAGAGAGAGAGACCGTGTGGTAATAGGTAAAAAGATATAAAGAAAAACTGGTGATTAAATTTTTAACTTCGAATTAGCAAACGAATTTATAATCTTTTAAATTAACATTTCTACTTCGAGAGAAATTGGGGTTATGGGAAACTATGTTGAATACGAGTCCTGTAAGTATCAATGAATGTGTATTTGTGTGTCTGTATGAGAGAGAGAGAGAGAGAGAGAGAGAGAGAGAGAGAGAGAGAGAGAGAGAGGATAAAGCGTCAAAGCACGATAATAACATCCCGATAATTTAAAAGAGGGGATTACTGGTCAACACCCACAACTGTTTTTTCGTGATCCGTTGTTACGCGTTCGTGATGCGTGACATGACTCACAGTTAGCTCTCGTCCCCTCTCCCTTGTTACGCAGGTGCCGAGGGCACTCACATGGTCATGCCATTGAAAAAGCAATCGTGACCAGGATGCAGACTATTTGTTGTTTTATTTTCGATACACCTCGGCAATATGTAACTTTTCCAGTTTACTAATCTCTTCATATTTTTCTCCGGACGATCGGTCACTTTTCAGGGCCATCAATTTAAGTAATATTACAAAGAGATCCTGATGTTTGATAACATTTCAAGGCTCGTATTGTTAGGTAACATTTTCAGGAACTTAATGTTAGGCAACATTTTCAGGACTCTGGTGATGAGAAACATCAAGACCCTGATATTAGAAAAATCTCCAGGACCATGATGCTGGGAACATTTCCTGGACTGTTCGCCGATATTTCCTGGCTGGGACATTATGCAATAATTCTAGGAACAACATATTCGATAACATTTCCATGACCCTGATGTTAGGAAACATTGCCAGGACCCTGATATCAGTTAGTTAACATTTCTAGGACCCAGGGTTGTCAACCACCGGCGTTTCTTCCTCACAGGTGTGATTTCTATCTGGAGGAACCCCATGGGCAGCACGTATGAAAGTGCAGAGCAGGAAAAAGTTCCGGTGTGGGACTCTTGATCGGGACACTCTCATTTTGTGGGAATGGACTTCCGATGACTGATCTCTCTCTCGTGTCAGCAACACGAGGACGTGTCTTTGTTTGAGTCTGGTGAATTTCAGAGGTTTGGGATGAGCGAATTGCCAATGTTGTGACATTACAAGAATTAATTCTGTGGTTTAGAGCATAATTTTCCCGGAGGTATTAGATTACATTAGTTACCATGGAGTGTAAAAAGTAGCATTTTGCCATTCCTCGCCATCTTAAATTTTTTTGTTTCTCATTCATTATCTTAGACTCAGTTTTGAAGTGGTATAATTTTTTATTTAAATGACCCCACGCCAAGGTGAGTTACTTATTTTTGCAAAAATGCTTTTCGGTAAGATGCTCAATTTTAATTCTTGTCCATAAGTATTATTTCAATTAGATGGAAATTTACATTGGTACAAGTAATTCTTTTAAATAAATAGAGAGAGAGAGAGAGAGAGAGAGAGAATTTAGCGTTATTTACAGTTGTCTGATTTATAGCAATTCCCATAGCTAGAACAAATTTTATAACTTTTTTGTTACTTCTAATGTACGAAGACTGAAATGTCATCTGCCATTCATGTCTTTGTTCCTTATCAGCTGTCCGTCTACCGTTACCCTGAAACTGTTTTTATGCAGTTCTGTATATATGTTCATACACGAGGTGCTAGTACTAAGCATGGCGGGAGCTCAATGGGACTCCGTGTTAAGTACTAGCCCCTTGGGGATCAAAGCGTTATATGCACCCATTTCTATATTGTGTGGTCGATAAATTATATTAATAAACGATGTCTTTGATCCTCGAGGGGTTAGTACTAAACACGGCGTCCCACTGAGCTTCCGCCATGTTTAGTGCTAGCACCTCGGAGGTGACGCGTAGATAACAAGCCAAATTAGTACCAAGATATGGATTAAACTTTCGGTGTTTGAACTTTTGACCCGATTACTTTTATACGCTCTGCTTTACCAGATCACTCCTTATGTAGTCAGTTCCATTTGGTTTATGCGTTCTTTTTGTCTTCTCGTTTTTCTTTTTCTTCCAGAAAAATGTATAACAGTATATTGAAACATTTATAGGAGATATTTATTGTAAAATATACTCTAGGTAACGTTTATGAAACACGATTTATTGCATTGGATATCTATTATTTTTAAATAATGGGTTAGCTAGTTTGTCCTTACGTTATACGAGGTATAGACAGATTTAAAAATACTATATTTATATAATATATATATATATATATATATATATATATATATATATATATATATATATATATATATATATATATATATATATATATATATATATATATATATATATACATATACACACACACACATACACGTCGTGGGAAATTCTGTAATCTATTCTCCGATACAAAATACAGTGTATCCTTATATTTTAATGTGTAACAGCGAAGGTCTCTGACTAATAGACGTCACATTTAGACTTACCGTTGTCCAGTTCGGGGCTGGATTCTCTCACCACTGGCCCCTATAAAAGGTTCCTTGGTCCGAACTTAGGACGGTACGTAACATCCCTAGAGACTGGACGTGCCGTCTCGACCCTCTCTTATGTTATTGTCATTTTTGACGGTTCAAGTTTACTAACCAGTATGCGCATTACATAATCTTCAGGCCATGTGCATCACACGTCCTGAGTCGAAAACTCCTGATATTTTGGCATGCTTACCGTCCTGACACTGTGACCTGGATCGACGAAAACTGACAGACACTTTTATAAACAGACGTTTTTAAAAGCACCACAAGCGTGCTACTCGAGCTCACGCTACATTCATGCATGAGTGGGTTCACATTCGTGATGGATATAATTTTGAACGTTTAAGACCCCCGCCGGCTGTTTCTTGAGTTACTAGCCTTCTCAATAAAAGTGCATGAAAACTGTGATAGTTTCTGCTATATTTAGTTGGTATTGCGCATCTTTCAGGGATTTAGGTTTCTAGCAAATATGAGCAAACTTAGTCGTTACTGTTTCGTGATTTTATCCCGGTGGGTGAGGATTACTTCGTCGAGGCCCTCCCGCTCTGTAATCTTGTGATGATGTACATTTTGACAGAGTACTGATCACTTGCGTTTGTTATTTTTCTATTTTTATTCACTCTCCACTCTCAGCTACGATCCACAACAGTTCACTAACAGCTATACCTTCATTTCCCTTTTAGTTCAACGGAGGCATGTGGATCTCGAAGGAAAATGTCCTGAACTTTTGTTTTCCTCACCTTGTCCGGGGATCGAACGCTTTTCTCTCGGTTGTGAGCAAAGGGTGTTACTGTTGCCCTACGAAGACAAATGAGAGGAGAGAGAGAGAGAGAGAGAGAGAGAGAGAGAGAGAGAGAGAGAGAGAGATTCTGCCAAGGTTAATTTAGCCAAGTTTTCAGTTAATTTAGCCATGGGAATATCTATAGGCCTACCACTGGTAAACCTTGCTCGTTATAAGAGACAGACTTTAGACCCAAGTTTTCAGTTAATTTAGCCATGGGAATACCACTGGTAAACCTTGCTCGTTATAAGAGACAGACTTTAGAGAAAAACTGCACTGTTGCATTCAGCCTCTTCAGTGCTCAGTCAAGGAAGGATCCCGATGCAGAAAGTGAACACTGCATCGCCTGTCTCGTGCACCAACAATGAATACTCATCGTAGCAGATCAGTCCCCTTGAGGCAAACTGCCATCCGTCTCTCTTCTTGCCTGCAGTTGTTTAGGTTAAAATCTCGCATCATTTACCTGACAATTAGGTTCGTCTAGCTTTCGCGCAAACGTTATGTAAATGGATAAATTTCCTTGAATGGCAGTGAAAGCAAGATGGTTTGGAAATTTAGTTCACACAAGGAAGACAAAAGTCGAGGTTAAGACATGCCACATTTTTTTTTTTTTTTGGAAGTGTTTGTCGTTATATTATGGATCTCAAGTCCTGTGAAGAAATATATGGTTATCAAATGAATACTTATAAATGTAATAAGGGTTTTTAAAAGTAACCGTAGCTTTTAAAGAAATAGGAGAGATAAAAAACCCCATAACAGTAAAATTTGCGTGGCTTCCTTTTTCTCTCAGTCTTAACAGCCATAAAACTCTGTTTGATGAGACGGCAATACCACGAGGTCCCCTAATTTAGATGTTAATAATTAATAGGTTCCTGAGGCAAAGCTCACCTCCCATCGTCTGGATTCCTGGTTTGGGCTAAGAGCGTTCGCACGGTCTTCCAATACATCAATGAATGGCGTTTGTCCTGTTATGCATTGAATTTAACTGATGACCGTTCCAGTACCGTCGTGCCGGAGAGTTGTCTCTACCGCTCGATTACAAAGGATTTTGGTCCCTGGGGAATTTTGAGGATTGTGAGAGCATTGTGCGTGAGCACTTTACTTGCTATTGATTTACCCATTCAGGGGTCAATGGACTTGAGGTGATATTTATTTATGTTATATTTGGGGGTGACTGAACTCTTCGAGTCGATTATGAGTGGGGCTGTGCAACGCGCGTATTGCATAGCACAAAGGGATTTTCCTTGTCCTCTCTCTCTCTCTCCTCACTCACAAACAGATATATATATATATATATATATATATATATATATATATATATATATATATATATATATATACATATATGTGTGTGTATGTATGTATATATATGTATATATGCTAATTTCCATAAAAACACATGAGCATATGTGTACGTGTACACCATATCATATTTATCTAGCGTACATACACAAACACGTACACCCACCCACACACACACACACATATATATATATATATGTGTGTGTGTGTGTGTGTGTGTGTACGTATGAATGTATCTCTGTTTTTACGGAAGTCAGCATTTTGGACAGTCAGATGCTCACATTATACCCAGGACTGGCGACAGAATAATAGAAGGAGCCAAGACACGAAAAGATTGAATGGAAACGACAGAGAGATTTCTATATTCCAAAGGGAGAATATAACGGAAAGTTGAAAGGAGCTGGGTTATGGGAATCAGGAACTTGAAAAATTATGAAGAGAATACAAAATCTCAGGAGTTAAAAGAAAGAAAGCTCACGGAACCTGTTAATCTGTATATTGTCTGTATGGACACAAAAAGTGAGAAAATGAGAGAAAAATAAGAGAAAATAAGAGGTACCTATGAGAAGCGGAGACTTGGTCACTCATTTCAGCGATGTCACAGAACTTTTCATTCACGCAGACGTCTCAGGTCAGTTGTCTGTCGTCGTTAGTAGCAGTCGACCATCCTTAAAAGCCTAATGCTGTGTATCTAATGGAATCTAGCTGCCTGCTGTGCCTCCGTAACCTATTTTCATCCCGGTGGTGGATCTATATTTTCCGAGTTTTATTTTGGTAGGGGAGAAGGGGGTGGGCTCCAGTCATATACATTTAGCCTGCTGTCCCCGGGCCGCTGGGGTGCAATGAATCCAGAGTTAGGTATTTGCCTGCTTTAGTGTGCGTGGCCTCATCAACCAGTATCAGTGGCTCCACCCATGTAGTGCTTTCTGGTACACAAAATAAACCGACTTTCCTCCAACCTCTTGTCTGCTAAAAAGTGTACCTTAGTTTTACCAGACCACTGAGCTGATTAACAGCTCTCCTAGGGCTGGCCCGAAGGATTAGACTTATTTTACGTGGCTAAGAACCAATTGGTTACTTGGCAACGGGACCTACAGCTTATTGCGGAATCTGAACCACATTATAGCGGGAAATGAATTTCTATCACCAGAAATAAATTCCTCTAATTCTGCTAAACACGACCTTTCAGTTCCCACCTTTGAGTTTACCCACCAATGGTTCTTTATTTTCGGAAGCCACAAGTTTGAGAGGAAGATAATTTGATCAGTCTCTCACGCCAGTCTCTTAGTGAATATCGATTTTTCGGCATTTGTTGCGGTTCCTCGGTCGAATAATCTGGCCCCACAACCCATTTTTTCCTATCAAGGGTCAGGTTTGCCATCACCTCAACACAAAAGTTCATTTCTACTATCTCACTGTGAATTTGAGCTTTCATGCGCATCTTGGTCTCTTCACCAAATTTCTATTTTTTCTTTTTCCGGACACGGAGCAAAACAAGCAAACTTCTCTCCAATGAAACCCAATTAAAAAGCAGTGCTGTAAACAGCAGGAAACGACTCAAAGATATATTTTTTATCATCATCTGAAACAAGAAAGTGATCGTGACAGAAATTTAAACAAACATTCAAATTTTTTCGACATTATGATAGGTTGGAGAATTGAATAATGGAGAGAGGCTGAATTTTGTATTAAAAAAATTTAATTTTAGGAAAGTAACGAGAAACTTATAAATTATCTTGAAAGAGTGACCTTAACTGTATTTTAACATTCTACAATTATACTTTAAAATGGATAAAGGAAAAAATTCTACATTATAAAGAAATGTGGAAAGCACTTCTAATTTCAAAAGCAGAATGAAGGATTGCATTATTAAAAAAAACAAAAGGAGAAGGATGGAGAGAAAGAAGCGGACTTGAAAAGATTATTGATGCAAAACGAGGAAAATACTAGTTGAGAAAGGTACTCGTGAGGAACCGCTCAGTAAGGATAAGGAAGCAGAGTTATGAAGCAAATCACCGTAAATAAAAACGAAAACAGTCTGGTAACATGTAAGAATCTGCAGAGGAGCTGAAAATTAAGCAAAACATTTCCTGGTCACAGCTTTATTCTACTCTGACGTCCTGCAACGAAAAAACTTTGGACTTTTCCATGTGTAAGCTTACTTAATCGGCAAGGGGAGAGAGGAGAGAGAGAGAGAGAGAGAGAGAGAGAGAGAGAGAGAGAGAGAGAGAGAGAGAGAGAGAATGTTAAATAGAGACATGTCTTGAAAACCAAATAGGAGGAGCATTTTCATAGTTTGATCTCGTATGCAAATTTCTTGTGGCATGGGTCTTAATGGATTTCAGGAAGACAAAAATTCCTGGGGCTATTACGAAGAAAATTTAAAGAAGGGATAGCGGTGTTCTTAGGAGGGCCAAAACTATTGAGATGAATTTTATCTAGCAGGGTTTAGAAGGGTCATAGGGACATATATGTACACATGTACACCCACACCCACACACACACACATATATATATATGTGTGTACATGCAAATATTTTCTGTATCCTCTGGTATTAGAATTAATATGTACTAATATTTCCTTAACAACAGTCAATAGTTTTGCAGATGTTTGTATCATTTCACTGAGGAATAAACAGTCATTCAGTTCTGACAAACAGGGTTTGCGTGCTAAGAAACTCTTACTTAAAGCTAATAGATGGACTCGTTACTTTGACTCCCGTCCACACATCATGGCAGCTGAGTCATTAACACTCACTTTCAAGGAGAGGGAGCTTCGCCTGGGACTCTGCGCAGGCCTTGATTGCAGTAATGATTCGGTGTGCTTCTTTCGGTATCATCATTTTCCAATAGCTATAATTTCGTCGCCTCGTCCTTGATAAACTTATTCTCTCCTTCCTTGCCTTGGATTTTTCCCCTGTTTAAAGAAGAAGATTTATGGTCATCAGATTCATGCTTTGTCAAGGTATTTGAGTGTCTACAGTCATTATGCTCGATTCTCTCTGCGCAAAATCAATGACTCTTTGTACTCATGTTTTAGGAAGCTGGATATTTGGGTAATAATTGTCTGGACACCACTCCGTAGGGAACTGAATAATACGGGGTCACTAGGTGACTAGACACTACCCTACTGAATATTTTCCGTTACGAATTGGCTTATATTATGTATTTATATATATATATGTATATATATATATATATATATATATATATATATATATATATATATATATATATATATATATATATATATATATATATATATATATATATATATATATATATATATATATATATATATATATATATGTATATATCTTCTTCTTCTTCTTTTACGTGCTTTTTTTCCCATTTTTGTACGGTGTAAGCACGATGCCTTCTTTGAAGGACTTTGATTTGGCTTTGGGATAGACTGTAGTCTCGATCGGCTGCCGTGCCTGACATCGCTTAGACCCCGCTAGCGTATACATGTATTGTACCAGTCACCAGCTCACTTTCTCCCAGCAGCGAGGAGACATATATATATATATATATATATATATATATATATATATATATATATATATATATATATATATATATATATATATACATATATATATATATATATATATATATATATATATATATATATATATATATATATATATAAAATGATAAGGCAGAAGTTCAGTACCAAGTGCTTTCACGTTTATTAACGCATTGGTCCCAGACGATGCGT
Source organism: Macrobrachium rosenbergii (assembly GCF_040412425.1). Taxonomy (NCBI): domain Eukaryota; kingdom Metazoa; phylum Arthropoda; class Malacostraca; order Decapoda; family Palaemonidae; genus Macrobrachium; species Macrobrachium rosenbergii. The sequence continues at coordinate 19,200,914 of NC_089776.1, read as the reverse complement.
TAATAAACTTGAAAGCGCTTGGTATTGAACTTCTGCCTGTCATTTTTTACAATGGGATTCGCTTATACACTAAAGTCATGTGCATCTACTGTGATTTTTAAGCATATATATATATATATATATATATATATATATATATATATATATATATATATATATATATATATATATGTAATAATACACACATATACGTATATTACACACACACACATATATATACACATAAATTACTTTTCCGCATTTTCCCTTAGGGTGAGATACAATAAGCGGTATTAGATTTCCGATTCTCAGTAACAGACAGTTGGGGATGAGAATGCTAGATCAGACCATGTCCAGTTGGCTTCGGCGTTGTGCGCCAGAAGGTCACCCATTCGAGCGCTTATCATCATAACGGTGCTTAATTCCGCCGATCATATGAGGGTGTGAACGAATTGTTCAGTGAAAATCTGAAAACTGTGCGGTCATTGGTCATTGTTGGTCCCTTTGCTTCGCTGAGAACTGAATTCGTGTATGAAAACAAAAAGTATTTTTCTGGGAAAATTTTGTTTAAAATATTTATTTTTCCTTCCGTCCAGTAATTTCAGTTTATCTTTTTTTTTAATACAGTCTTTTTTTAGAAGCTAGTATTTTATTGCTACGTGATGCCAAATAATTTGTTCTGAATTATAGGAAATTACACCACGTAGGAAGCAAAGTTCACATTCTGAACCAGTCTCCAGTTTTAGTTATTTTTCTTAGTCCTGATTCCGTTATATTCAGTTGAAGTAACAGAAGCGACTTGATATATTTAAATCAGGAACAGATATGTTACTATAGAAAACTTATCGATTTTCATGCCAATTAATTAGTCAGGTCATCAAGAAAAATGAAAGCTGATAAAACATTCAATATGATATTCTTTTAGCCAGACAGATAAGCGCAGTGTCTGTGTCAAGATCGTAGAGACTGCCGGGGTGACCTGGCCCCTTGCAAACCCCCCTATTTGCATGACATTGATTTGGGCTGCACTAAATTGTTTCAAGTTCAAGTTTGCACTTTGCAACACTTAGCTTTCATTTATAACTCAGAGTGGTGGTGCGGCGCTTGCTTTGTTTATCGGCTTCCAGCACTGTCATGAACACGTCATGTCTTTGCTCGCTCGTAGTGTTTTTTTTTATTTTTACTTTTTTCTACGTTCCAAACTTGCTCTTGGTTATACCCCATTTTGTATATGTACAGTATATATATAATAATATTTGTATATATATACATTTATATATATACCTGTGTGTGTGTGTATATATATATATATATATATATATATATATATATATATATATATATATATATATATATATATAAAGGCAATGCCACGAAAGAAAGAGAAACAATAGAGTACTTCGACTTATAGTCCTTTACTTAGTAGTCTGCTAAGTTATATGTGAAAGGTAAGCGTTGCAAAGTGCAAACTTGAACTTGAAATAGTTTAGTGTAGCCCAAATCAATGTCATGCTAATAGGGGTTTGCCTTTATCTATATATTCATCACGTTCCATATTTTCATGATTCAGTTATACATATATATATATATATATATATATATATATATATATATATATATATATATATATATATATATATATATACATACATATATACATGCATATGTATATGTATATATATATATATATATATATATATATATATATATATATATATATATATATATATATATATATCTGTGCGTGTGCATGTGTGTTTGTGTGTAGGCCTACTCACCGTTCTAGGTTCACTGTTACAGATTAGCTAAATTTTTAATTCTTTTATAGAAAATAAATATACATTATGAACTCCAGAATTTTTTTCAGGATCTAAAGAATATATTGGGACAGTGAATCTTTCACAGTCAGACTAGACATGACATCGTTAAATACTAATGTACCTAAAATGGAACTATTCAAACAAACTTCTTTAATTTAAGGCATTGACAGAACGATATTAGCAGAAAGCGTTTACAGTTAACAGCACTTTGTTTTTAACAACCAATACTATAAGCAAAGTCTTAAACCTGTCTGTTACAGAAGGTACAGTACTTAGATGATACATTGTTTTTTTTTAAGCCAGAACTCAAGGAAATGCTTTCTTGAGGTACATTAACAACCAATATCCTAAAATCAAGCTTAGCATGGAAACAATAAAAAAAAGATCAAGGATGCCTGCTCGGGATTAGATTAAACTTTTAAGCTTTTTTTTAAATGTTTTAAGAATCCTAAATACAACGCAATTACAACCATGTTCCTCAGAGCTTATACACTAACATCGACATGCGCAAGTTTTCAAGACAAAATAATAGTCCTTCAGAACTTTTTGACTAACGACGGTTTTGGTCACTGCGTTTTCTATTGTACATTAAGGAATTTCTAAGAACATATATAGAAGCTAATCACAAAGATTTCCGGACCAAAAGAACAGGATTTAAATGTAAAATTGTCATGTTCAGATGGCTGCGCTGATAGTCGGGAATAAAGAAATTCCTCAGGAATATTTCCTGTGAGTAAAGTTTAAATTTTGTTCTTCAGCAATTTTAGATTAAAAGTTTCGTCAGTCGAAGAAAGATGCCGCTACGAATCCGTGATTGCATGACATTTTAGTTGTTCTGTGAGCCAATGATTGTTTGGCATTTATTGGCTCCTCTAAGAGAACACGTTCCCCGAGGTAATATGTACTTAGAGGTTAGCTGTCATACCAACCAGCCTTTAAGAAGTTCAGTGTCCTCATCCATGTGCAATGTTAATTTGAACATACACACACACATATATATATATATATATATATATATATATATATATATATATATATATATATATATATATAATACAATATATACACATACATACGTATATATATGTATGTATATATACAGATCTTTATATATATATATATATATATATATATATATATATATATATATATATATATATATATATATATATATGCGTTATATAAACAGACACACACATATGTATATATATATATATATATTAATAAATAGATATATACATCCAAGTATGTATATATATATATATATATATATATATATATATATATATATATATATATTGTGTCTGTGCGCTAATGAACAAATGCATACATACATGTAATTACAGTTATGTGCTAGTATGTATGCATGCATGCACGCGTGCAAAGGCTGACGAGATGAAAGATTTAATGCACGTTCCCAAACTGATATTTTTTATCGTGATTTCTGACTTATACATTCACATTTTACACGAAGTTTTACCCCTCCCAGAAATTATATTTAAGTCTTATTACCGAATATCGACATGGCAGTTTCATGTTCAACACTGGTTCTAGTATACTCTAAATTTTATTTACCACATTCACAAAGATTGAAAGTGGTAACTTGGGTCCAACCTCTAAGAATTCTCGCTGTCTGGTGTAAGGGTGCTTACCAGTTCACTGGGACTCGATATGCAATAATAACTGGCGCCGCAACTTACTTCCCCGGAACGCTATACTTCTTATTAGAGTGAGGTTTCACGAAAGTTCCTGATAAAGGAAGTCAGGCACATTCTTGTTTTTGATAGAATGAGCGCTTCCATAGAGCAATTCTCATTCTTCGTGCAAATTTCGTTAACACAGTAAAGATTTTCTTGCATGGTATGGTATATTTTTCTTTTTACTGCAAACTTTTCCTCCTTTGGAGCGGTTAGCGCCAGAAGGTTACAGCCTTCCAGATTCACAGCAACTCCTTTGGGAATATATATATAAATAAATAAATAAATAAATATATATATATATATATATATATATATATATATATATATATATATATATATATATATATTATGTTATATATATATTATATGTATATATCTATATCTATATTATATCTATGCATACATATATATATACTCACACACACATATATATATATATATATATATATATATATATATATATATATATATATATATATATATATATATATATATATGAATGTCTTTTCCTGTAATACTACAGTGTAATATGAAAATAAGAAGGCCCATAAAACACTATTTAAACGTTGAAACCATATATTTCAGGCACTTGTTTCTGTGCCCCTGTTCACTGGTAGAATATGGACAGGTGGAAAGTTACAATGGTATATATACAAAAACATGAAGGTGTGGCCTTAGGCCTCCGATGTTAAGGAGGTGGCGTTTCTTAAGAAGGAGGAGATTGACCAAATTCCCTAGTGGTTTTTGGCCTCATTAACTCCCGTTTGGCGATGGATCTGGCGGTCGCGTTTCTTGGGTCATCTTCTTCAAAAGGGGTGCGAGGATTAAAGGTGTCAATGGCGTCCGATTTCCAATGTCCTCTGACAGGTTCATATTGTTGGTTTGATTGATGATAGCAGATTCCAGCATCTTTCTTTTGTACGGACAGCTACTCTTGAAAACCAACTCCGCCCCACTCCAGTTAATGACATGCCCTGTATTTCTAATATGTAGGAAAATTCCCGAACTCTCCGAAGCGTAACGTACTGATCTTTTGTGCTCTGTTATTCTTTGCGAGAGCGATCTACCTGTCTCGCCTACATAAATGTCATGACAATTACTACACGGTATCTTGTAAACTCCGGCTTCTTCCCTTTTGTTATTTAAGTATACGTTAACGAGCGAACTCCCGATGGATTTGGGATAATGGAAAATGAAAGGATTATCAGAACTGAGTTGCTCGGTGGCCTTTTGGATGTTTTCATCGTATGGAAGCTTTATTTTGTTGTTGAAATCTATTTGTCTGTTGTGAGTGGGACCTCTGTAGTATATTTTATTTGCTTTATTAATAGCCCTCTCGATAATGTGTGGTGGATAGAGCAGTTGCGTTAGGTGTTGGCGGATCGTGTTAAATTCTTGATCCAGGTACTCATTTGAACATATCCTAAGTCCTCTGAGGAATAGGTTGCACCCTACCATGATTTTTACGGAGACGTCGTGGTAGCTTAAGAAATGAATGTAGGAGACAGCGAAGGTGGGTTTTCTATATACTGTAAATGCATACCTGTTCTGTTTTCTTTTTCATATATATATATATATATATATATATATATATATATATATATATATATATATATATATGTGTGTGTGTGTGTGTGTGTGTGTGTGTAAATCAATATGATTAAAAATGACTGAATGTGCGTTGAAATATCTCTAAAATACACTTGAAGTAAACTGAGCAGCCAGAATATCGAGCAGGTAAATAATTGAAAACAATTAAAAATATAGGACCTTCTCCTTTCAGACGTTGATCTTGGCTGATTTACGTGATCCATTGAAATATGCTCACGAGATTAGAGCTGGGAGATAAGAAAGCGCCATTTGAGAATGAGCGTGGACTTGGGTAACAGAAGAAAATGCTTGATGCATCTTTTAATCAAATGGACGATGAGCAGAAGTCTAACCAAGGGTTAGATTTAAGAGTAGAAATCATAAAATAAGATGGGCCTTGAACCTCAGTATTAACCATTCCGACCTCACCGACTTGAACGTCCTACAAAGTCAGGATCTCGGGAACCAACAAAACAAAGAAGTGAAGAAAATCATTGAGAAAAACTCGTATGTCCGCTGCCATAGTGTGGATTGAGTTGGTAGACTAATATACAATCAGAGTTAGAAATCGACCGTCACTCCATTTGCCTACGTAAACCTGGACCACACTACGCTGAAAATAATGACCAGTAAGTGTCCGAGGGCTTTTGAATTTGACTCTGCGTACAGGTGAAGGGACCAAAATGAGTGATCATAAACCAAATGATGTCTGTGCGCCATGGGCTGAAATCACGACAATGTGTGTATGCACTGGCGAATACCTTCCAACACCTCAGCCCAGGTCGCGGTTTAGAGCCAAGCAGAAATGCAAAGCTATCAGCAATTCTAACTGGCGGATTCGCAGTTTGCTTTGTTTATGTTTAAAATGCCTGCTGGTTTGCAATGGGCTGGGGATGGTTGTGGAATCAGTCTTGAAAACCAAAATCAGATAATTCCTGCAATAATCAGAGCAACAAAGTCATTGAGGTTTGTGAACTTCAATGAAATGATGAAGAAAAGTTCCATTATAGTGGATCTTATGACATACAATATAGGACAATTAGTGCGTGCTACGAATACCCATCTCCAGTTTCTTTCATACACCTAGTAAGATCTTATCTTGTCTATAAAGAGAATGCAATTGTTGCAGACTATCTGAATATGGAAAAAGAGAACTATGATGTATCTCCTTTGCTTCTCAACAGTGTGGATATGGGCCTAGAATTCGAGAATAAAGATGATGAAAATTACAAGGATCTGCAGAGAAGTCTACTGAACCAGGAAACAGTTTCTGAAATGGAAGGATTGAAGGACTGCAGAAAGGGATCCTTACAGGATACTTGCTCGTTAATGTGGCCGAAAATCTGCTGAGCTTTCGTAACATCTACGTGGCGTGTGACACGAACAACATTGAATTGTCGTCATATACTATTCTAATTCTCTTATGCATTTTCTAGTGATAAAGGCTCAAAATATGCAGAAACTGAGACACTATTCTCAACTCTTGTAATCAAATTCTAAACATAATTTGGAAGAAAGAAAAAACTGTAACCACACTGAACTATGTCGTCATGACGTGGGATTAGGATTGTCCTCTTTTATAGGCCATTCCCAAAGAGTGGTATGACACGAGGACTAGCATGGTATGTTAAGCGTCGCCATTAAACGGGATGGAATGTTTGTCTGCCCTGGAATTTATTCCATTAGCATTCTCGTCTTTTACGTAATAGTCTTCTGGTTTTGGGTTTTTGGAAGTTATTTAGTAAAGGAAACATTTCGTCCACTGATAAATGTACGCTGCATTTGAAACTTTCTGAAATTCTCCGAATTCAGAAATTATATATGTATATACGTACGTATATATATAATGTATATATATATATATATATATATATATATATATATATATATATATATATATATATATATGTGTGTGTGTGTGTGTGTGTGTGTGCATGTGCGTGCGTGTATTTGTATGCGCATCATCTCTTTGGCCTGAGAATAAAGTGGCGAACTCTGTACCAGGGTTCAAGTCTCTCTGACGTTGAGAAAAAGCTACCAATAGGGTTTTAGAGGATGGTTCCCTTCCTGTGCCAGCGTGGAGATGTGGAAGGGGAGAGAACATGGTCTTGCAGCCTCGTTACTGTTATCGAATGCATATGAGCGAATGATTGTAACTTTCAAGGAACGTGCTCTTAAAGGGTAACAGAAGATAACCATCTATATATACATATATATATATATATATGTATATATATATATATATGTATATATATATATATATATATATATATATATATATATATATATATATATATATATATATATATATATATATATATATATATATATATATATATATATATATATATATATATGTTCACACATACATTCATATATACAGTATATATACATATGTCTGTATGGATTGCAGTAAATCTCTACATGCCTGTGTTTAGCAAAAGGTCTGCCAGAATTCCTGGCCTCCATCTTGGATGTGGTTGCGTAGAAGAGCTCCACATTAGTTTTTTTTTTTTTTTATTCCTCTTAACCTCTTAACCCCTTACCAAGGTCCCGTCCTAGCAGAAGTCCGGCTCAATCTAAATCAACCGTATATGAATTAAACCTGAGTTGCTGTAAATGAGAATTTACTTTGCACGTGTGAAAGCACAGGCAATTAGGGACATTTTTGGTGAGGACACGTGTCCAACCCAACAGAGAGATATTCTGAATATTTTCGAAGGATGGCACCGAGTATCAGAAGTGTAGGAGCGTTTTGGAGGACATAAGGACGAGGAGAAGAAGCTATACTTTGTTACTGGAATTAGTGAATGAATAGAATGTTTTGCTTGTTTCCAGCAACAGGTAAGAATTTGTTATCGAAAAGGACGCGTACCTCGGATCGTTCATGAGCAAAGGAGAGAGAAAATGAAAAACTTTTATCTTAGTAGTCATTTTACTATAGAGTTTAGCGATATCTTCGTCTTTTCCTAACTGTGATTAATTTAGGAGATGTGAATTTGGACAATGTTGTGGAAGTTTGCAATAGTCTCTTATTTCTCACTTACTGAAAGTGTTGCTTTCAAAAACTGTCTAACATTCTTACATGAATCTGACGCGCAGCTTTTGCCTTTTAATCTGTTTTGTCAAATGGAACAGATCTGAAGAAACCAGTTCTATCATGGGACAGCAAAGAACACCCTGTTACTTGACTTTTCCACTGCGATATTTCTGACCAAGACATTCTGGTCTCGCTAATGATGAATCTTCGATTTATCTTCATATTTACCGTCATTTTCTACATAATTTTCGGCCCTCTCTTTTTCCTTCTTCCTCAATAACTCTCTAAATCCCTCAAGCCCCTAATGAGAAATCGATATCATGCGTGACTTACCTATTGATCCGTCCCGAATTTACCATACGATGAAAAGGGGAAGTACGAGCATTGCGTATGTCTGGGTTACGTATAAAGCGCTTAAGAAGATATTGTTGCCTAGGACCTCGTAGATTATTCATAAACGTTGTCAAGTAGTTTTGCTGTCTAAAGTCTACCTCGTTGATAAGGTCACCAGACATTTCCTTTGCTTCTGTCCACAAAAATCTAGAGTAGTGGTTATCCTCAATCTGCCTTTAACCAAATGTTCTCTCTCAACCCAACTTCTCAAGGAAAAGCTCGACATTCACTTAGTTTAGACTTGCTGAAAATATTTTAAAGTATGATGTCATGGGATATTTTCCACCATAATCAAGAACAAGAACTTTTTCCTTCTTCGTAAGAAAGCTCAGTAAGGATTAATTTTAATGTAATGCATAATTACAATCCAATTACATTAAACATAATGACAACAAGCACCAATATATCACAAGCTTATCGGAAATGGATTATTTTTGTTATGGTTGGAAGTATTTACATACTTGACATATATGCTTTAAATTCATACAGTTTCTCTGTCAAAGTTAACATAGCACATTCTGAATGGTGGATGGACTTTTGTAAGCAAGTCCACTCAACAGTAATTCTTAACGTCAAGGCATTGGATATCGTTATTGCAAGCAATATATTCATTTCCTTTTCATTTTCTAATGAACAGGTTTTACAAGAATTATATGGGATTGTTTCTGGTTCTTTTGGGATAAGAGAACTTCGTTTTTGACCGTTCACCAAAGGCTGTTTGGGATGGAAACTTATTGTTGCATGTTATTATCTCCGAGAAACCACACACCCTTGCAGACTGTTTGATTAGGATGTTTTATAGTTCAAATGATTTTCCTGAGGCTCTGCAAAAAATAAACCAGCCCTGATTCGTATATTTGTTGAAAACATAAACAAAATGTAAAGTCTTTACGTTTCTCAAAGTATTCCTTCTATTTTTATTACCATTTTTTCAGTCTTAGAATTGCTGTGTATTTTGACCTTGTCCAGTATTAGTACATCCTTTGTTATCCGAAACATGCTCTTCGCAATTGCTCATTTTAAATGGACAATCTTTGGTGCATTTTCTTATGGATCATATCTTCATACGACAAAATACCGCCACTACAGAACCGGACAAAAAGTCCCAAGAGTTCCAATGTAGCCAAGATTTCACAGCATCAAAAGAACGACCAAACATGGACCAACCTGCAGGGCTTCAAAGACTTTTCTTACCTAAACCGACTGAAGATTCCTGAAAACTGAATGAAAAAACTTTCACTGTCCTTGTTCGAAGGTAAATCAGGTGTGGCTTTCAACAGATTCACCTTTGACAAGAAACAAGGCGATCGTAAGTACAGAACGTTTTATTTACAGAAATACAAATTTTACTTTTAAAAATATACACAAAAGAGGTGAGAATGAGGGCAGACAGTTCTGCTACTGTTGACATGGGCATTTTAAAACATCAGGTTGGGAGCGTTCTGATGATTTTTTCGGGTATCAGGAGATGGTTTCATCTTTATTCACCCTAACAACAAGTTAATCGGCTAAGGTGCAATGACTGCTGGTGATTCAAAAATATTGTTTTCTTGAATAATGCTGTTGCGACTCTGCAGAGTGCACTGAGGAGCTGAACAATGGTTTGAAACAAATGCAGTTAGTAATTCCTTAGTCAGTCTCCTAAGAGGAGCGAGTCATTTTTGGGGTGGGGTCTCTACTTTAGGCCTAGGCTTGATAGAAGCTTATTGTTCGTGGCATGTCATTGGCGATGCTGCCTTTTGGATCTGGCTGAGCCGCCTCCACTGAGCGCACCAGCAATATTTCATGCACATGTGGGGCACAGAACTGGGAGGAGAACCTCCCTTAACAGATCACTAATAGTCTCGAAGACGTCTGCCGGCTTAACAAGGGCATGGTGTTTGGAGACAATAGACTAGACCGTTTTCTTATCCAACAAACAAGGGCAATGGGAGTATGGGTCTGCAGACCTAAGCTTCCGGATATGAGTTTCGAGACTTAACGTCTCACAGATAGGATGGTGTTTGGGAGCTTGTGAAAATGTGAAAACAATGGTAGACAAGCAAATGTATAGGTGTTAAAATATGATCACAGGAGGATATGATTAATATGAATAAAAAGGAAGATAGAAATAATGCCAAATAAACAATGACAAACAGGGCAAGGTATGGGTGGGCGCTTTACTCTTTTTCATATCTTGGGCTGAATATGATGGATGATTTTGAAATGAACTTTCATGGTGTGTTTGATTTATCATTAAACGCAGACCCCCACAATAGATTGCGTGCGAAACACACCAATCCACAGGTTGACTTTGTGTGATAGCAGGCTTTTGTTATTTCATTAACTAACATGAAGATGAATTAACATAATTAGTTTATGCAAATGCATGCTTAAGAATGACTCTCCTCTTAGTGTACTATCATGGCTTTTTGTCTTTATTAGAATAAATATTGCTACAATATTACTACAGTATTTTTTTTAAATAAATGCTGTAGAACAACGAAACTGATGGGACACAACCATGTACGGTTTAAAAGTACATTTCATGAAGAAATAAAGGAAATTTGGAAATCTTTTGCTACTCTGGTAAAGGATATCCATAATTACACCAGAAAGAGAGTCAAGTGTAAACACTGAAAGACGGCAGTTTGTCAAAATGCTTGGCCAAAGCAATCAATACTTCATCGGGAGTGAGGAGGCGCGGTAGATGGGGTCAAGAGAGTCATCGCTTGAAAATAACAGCCTTGCGTGCACTTTCAGGATTGCATAAAACATTTTTGCATAAGAACTTGTGCTTACGTAAACCTGCGATTTGCACATTACCACACCGGATTAAGCTTCATAAATACGTGCATGGCGCGTGGTACCGGAAACACAAATAGCTATGAAATTCCACTTTTTTTAAAGGTTTGAATTCGGTGCTGGGCTTCATTTAAATGAGTAGGTTTTTTGTATCGTATGTCCTATGCTGCGACGACAGACCTGACTCGTGACTAGAAGATAATTCTGAGATTTTCAAGGAATTCCAGTAGTCCGATACATCTCATTCCTTTATTTTGAAGAAATTAATACCAACAAGAGAGAGAGAGAGAGAGAGAGAGAGAGAGAGAGAGAGAGAGAATAGTGTTCCTTGCGTTGTCGTCATGAGTAACAGCTGTGACCGACGACAAACCACCCACCTTCCCCCACCTCTCTCATTGAGCTCTTTATTTTTCCTCTCTCATTTGTTCACAAATGGTTCTATCGCACGAAATCACCACGAAGAGTCTGCCACCCTGATTACTATAGGTTTGCCCTACATAAAGACTGGATGAAAGGAATTCTTCCTTCCAGGTACGTCTTAGAATTTTGCAGGAGGTTCAGTCAGTCTAAAGGAGACTAGAAAAAAAAGTGTTCTTGATAATTTCTCTTAGTTAGCGGAAAGAGCTAAGAGTACTTCGGCTTAAAAAGGATATCTATGGTATATCTTGACAACCGTACTCATGTGTATGGCTTTTTTTTTTTTTTTTACCTTATTTGAGCCCTTTGAAAAAGATCTGAACAAGTGAAAAAGTAAGTATTGCAGTCTTAATAAATAGGTGTTATGATAATAATAATAATAATAATAATAATAATAATAATAATAATAATAATAATAATAATAATAATAATAATGAATCTGAGTATGAACATACAACGCTCTTGAGAAATCAACGATTCTCTTTTGACAATGCTATAAAAACTTGCACAAAGAAAGAATTACGTTAGTAGAAGAAAAATAAAAAATGACTGCCGTCATCATCCCCGGCATTCTTTCTTTTGTAGGCCAATTTCTTCGAATTAGCCGGCTTGAGTTTCTTATTCCGACTTATTCCGAGGCCTTGAGCCTTCTAAGGAGGAATACTGTCATTTCCCGAATTACAGGCTTCGGTATTTATATACCCTCATGCCACGGAATTTATACACTTTAGGCGAGTCTCTCTCTCTCTCTCTCTCTCTCTCTCTCTCTCTCTCTCTCTCTCTCTCTCTCTCTCTCTCTCTCTCTCTTGTAAAGAGACCTTTAAAAGGCTGATTCAGAATCTCTAAATGAATATTCGACCATTTTTAATTAGTTCTAGGAACAAGGTATGAATTTCACGGTCATTTTTAAATATTTTGTAATTAAAAGTGGAGAGGAGAAACTTTTTTCCTCGGTCTATATCGTTTTTATTTCCAATAAACTTTTAAATAAAAGCTCCATATTAAAAAGTGTGAAGATAAGATAAAAGTAAATGTATCAACGAAATTGACCAGAGCTTAAATTCGGATTCTAAATCCTTTGGTGAACGTATCTATTTACTGTCATTGTCAAAAATAGGGATTCGTGACTTTCGACGCTTGCATAAACATACCAGTTAGGATATTTAGTCACGGATGAAGTTGTCGGTAAGGGGCTTCATATATATAGAAGGGGCTGGGAACAATTAAGTATTCACAGGATGGAGAATCGATACCAATCAAGTTCGATTATCACAAGTTTGGTAGCTTCCATTTTTTTTCTGTATGAGCTTGTGAGAACTTTAGTTTTTCTTTTAAGCTGACTTTTTTTGTGACGTAAAACGAATATATTTATATGTTAATGCAAAAGAATGGGTCAGAATACATAATTAGTCTAAGTCATTTGAGAGGCCTGGGTTTCGAGCCCGATGTAAGACAATTTTATTTCTGTGAAACACGTGATTGTGTATTGATTAGTTACACACACACACACACACACACACACACACACACACACATATATATATATATATATATATATATATATATATACAAGCTCATGTACCACAAGGAAATATGAAATACAGGTTATAGGTCCTTAAAGGTTTCGTCTATAGTTTTTTTTTTTACATTATCAAGAGGACTGATACATAGTGGAAGAAATTTACGTTAAATAAGCTGTGAAAATGGAAAATGACGTTAGTCTACCCTTTTTGGATTGCCTAAGGTATGGAAATGTTTGTGAGTTAAATATAACGTGTACAGAAAATCTATCAGTATATCTACCAATGTCCATTTCATTCTGGCCAAAGCAATAAAGTAAATGAAGTACGTATATGCATTCTTGAATAGATTAAATATTAAATAGAAGTAAATAGGAATACAGTCAAGAAATTGAAAATCCTGAATCTGTGTTAGACAATGCATTAAGAGTGGCGAAAAGGATTTTTTTATGAAGTTAACGGCAGAGACACAAGTATCACAAAAGACTTGTTAGTACTAACGTACAGAAGCAATTTCCAAGATGTATCTCATCTCTATAAGAAAACTGGAGTTAATACAGTTTTTCAGAACAATAACACAATGAAACAAAGTCCTATACAGAATTCTTCCGATAATACCAAAGGATTTGCATAACAAAACCCATGAAAGTCATGTGAAACTTTGAAAATCATTGGAAAAGCGAATAGAACAGCACTAAAAAGATAAGATATGTGCAGAAATGGAATTTTTGTTCATGTTGGTGAAAACTGTGGTGAATCAGTTAGATAGGTGTTAAAAAATTTTTATTCTGATTACATACTGGAGATAAATAAAATGAGACTTTTTCCTTATAAAATGATGCTTTTGTAAAAATATGAGCCTAGGAATGTATAAACTCTAAACATTTATTTCCAAAGAGATGCGTAATACGTATTGAGTTTGAAGAAAGTATTTCACTTGGGTCTAATAGGGCTTGCATGTGTGATGCTTTTGTAAAAATATGAGCCTAGGAATTTATAAACTCGAAACATTTATTTCGTATTGAGTTTGAAGAAGATATTTCACTTGGGTCTAATTGGGCTTGCATGTGGAGCACTGACCGCTGTTCCGAAGAGGTGGCGGCTTCTAACCGTCTTTCCTGTTAGATGCCATTAGCTTTTCAAACGTCCATAAGCTCGTTTTTACTGTCACCCTAGCATATATAATGAAGATTTCTATGACCGTGTTTCACAGTCATACGCTGTGTTTAATTTTTCCCTTCAGTGCATCTAAATATATATACATCGTATCATGTATTCCGGTGATTTATTTCAAGCGTGCACACACCTACACATGTATATGCATTTATATAAATTTTTATCACATCACTTTAAGATTTATTACATTCACAGCATTAAGCTACAAATGTCGTTTCAGATCCAGTTCGCGCTACCTCGGAAATAATGCCAAAGGGAATAATAACTGATAAGGGGTTAGCCACCTGACAACAACTACCGGATTCATGAGCCACCACACAACAACTACCTAAGACTCCAGATATATATATATATAATTATATATATGATTCTATCACCATGTATAAACACACACACACAGCCATTGACGAAGGACACACACACACAAGAACACACACACACAACACTCCATATATATATATATATATAAAAATATATATATATATACCCCATATCCACACCTGACAATACAGATATCAATACATTACTGGGTTTTATTTTTTATCACTCAAAGTTTAACTTTTGATATTAAAATCTTTTATACACAAAAATATTGATGGGTGCTTACCGTTTCAGCAAATATCGTTTAACATGAAATCTGCTTCACTTCTGGAATAATCTATACTCACGTGGAATTATGGAATAATGATTGATCCTGATAGTGTATTGCATGTGTCCCAAAACCAGAAAGATTCACAAAACCTATGCCTTTTGGTTTAGAGACATGTCGCATTTTATACCAGTCATCCATCAAGACATTTAGATATCAGATATGAATTGAACAACATAAGAAATGTGTAGTCACAAGGAACACACACACATACATATTCATAACACAGGAACATCATTGAATCATAAATACAACCATAATATATATATACTTATCCTTTAATATATATATATATATATATATATATATATATATATATATGGATAATTTGTTGAATTTCTTTGTGTTTCTTGCAGAGTCTGTTTTCTTATCAAAATGTTTGTGTTCTTGGAAATATAACTTGTTTTTTCAGTTGATAAATCAAAATTTCAACATCAATTTAGTCACCAAGAGGAACGGCATAAATTTTAAGAAAAATGATTTATGGGAGAAAATATCGACTTATCCAGTCATGACAGCATATAATATATATATATATATATATATATATATATATATATATATATATATATATATATATATATTTGTTGAATTTCTTTGTGTTTCTTGCAGAGTCTGTTTTCTTATCAAAATGTTTGTGTTCATAAACTTCTTTTTCAGTTGATAAATCATATGCACTTCAAGAAGTTTGCATAAATTTTAACAAAAGATTTTGCTGACAGCATATAATATATATATATATATATATATATATATATATATATATATATATATAATAACTCATATACTTAACTAGAGATTTACTGCGCATTTTAATTTTACACATTATCAGTTATATAGAAAGGAACTAATCATGTCTCGGTATTATAAATATCGGACTCTGCTGACGATTTTTAGATTGACAAGAAACAATGAAACAGGTAATGGAGAGAGAGAGAGAGAGAGAGAGAGAGAGAGAGAGAGAATGCGGAAACGGCTGTTCTAATGACAGGTCACATTAACTAGGTGAGACAAAGGTTGTCAGAGGCGTTCGTTATGAAACATAAAAAATGTCTTGACCTAAATACCTCTCTCTCCCTTTACTCTATGGCATTTCCTTGTTAATCAACTTCCCCTTCCGAGTATTTAAGCGTAGTTCCCTTCTTCTTATACGTTTTTATTTAGCTTGTTTTTTTGTCTGTCTGTTTGTATTGGTCAAATCTTTTAACTCAATTTTCGACCTGTTCCTTTCGACGGATGGGCTTAAAATTTTGCGTGGTTACTCAATCCCGGTGACAATACAGCCTTATATGATCAGTAGGTCAGCAGTGACCTCTAGTGACCCTACAGTGACCTCTCCCAGTATCTCAGGATTTGTATGAAACCCTTCGGATTTTTCTCAACTTCTTTGACTGGTAAATAACTCTACAGATTTTTCATACTTTCTTTGCCTCGACAGGATATAAATTTCGTTAGCTACAATCATAAATCGGTTAAATTTCTGTCAAAACTAAAAAGTATAAAATAAAAATATACAAACAATTTTTAAACATGCTTTTATTAAAATGCACTAAAAAGTGAAAAATAATTTTTTTGAGACACACTGGGATTTTTTTTACAATTAATCATGTCTACCAAAATAAAAGCGTGGACGCCAACCATGGAAGGAAATGCTACAAGAAAAGAAATATATCTTTTTATCTCTGGTAGCGTTTCCTTCCATCTTTGGCGCCCACGCTTTCATTTTTGTAGACATGATTAATTGTAAGAAAATCCTGGTGCGTCTCAAAAAATTTATTTTTCACTTTTTAGTGCATTTTAATAAAAACATGTTAAAAAAGTTTTATATATTTTTTACTTATTAATATTTCTTGTAGCTTGCCGACTCTTGCCTCATTTTGATGAAGAAGAAATCGAAAGGATGAACAAATCCAATAAAATGGTAAATTTTATGAAACTTGCCCACAACAGAATGCGCCCTCTTGTCCACCCCCGCCTTATTTACAGTATATTCACTGCAGGAAATGATAACTATTAAAAAAAATAACAGTTCTGCAAGGTCTCTCCACGTAAAAGCTAAGGTTATATTTACACATTGTAGTTTAAGCACAATTCTTATGCTTCAGTGGCGTCTGAAACCGCCCCTCAGCCAGGAAGTGAATGGCAGTCTAAGTATAGTGGTGGTTAGAGAACAGAAACCTCACTCGAGGAGGTTTCGTTGCGCTTCCCTCCTGAGATGCTTCTTCTTTGGATGCATCAAAGAGAGGTGGGGTACACACATGGATGGCTCATTTGTTTTGAGTGTGTGAACTTGAGTTGATGCCTACCTGTTTAATAGTGTTCTTGAAATAGGCACGGTTGACGGTCACTGATCATGTTGGTGAGTAACAACACGACTGTAGTGTCATACGTTAACAAAAAAGAGGGGTTGGTCTCCCACTCTGTTGGAGTGTAGTGGCAAACTAGCTCATTCGCAATGGGTAGGTTTTCGGGATGGAGTGATTCCTGCAGCTGTATGTAGAGGAAAGGTAGTCTGAGGTTTGAGGAAAACTAGTGATTGACCTGTTTCTCACCTGTTAAGCAAGGAGCCTGGCATTCGGCTGTCCCTTGCTGGACTCATGGATTGTGAGGGAAGACATCTTCCAAAACCTCTAGGGCATGTGACTGTGAGGGCACTTTGTGACTGGTTACTAAACTTGGGTTCAGCAGTGACGCTTGGAGCTTAATGGCTTTTCTTTCACGATACTGTAAAACACGTCATAAGCACATTTCCGTAACGCGTCACACAAATTTCACAAACAAGGCGAATAGTAGTCATCGACTTATTGGTAGTTTTATCCGGTGCTACATACAATTGCCTAGCGTTTGCCTCAGGATCATTCTCCACTTGCAGTCGTTGACTTACCTTCAACCGTTTTGGATACAAGAGGTTACTGACGTGTGATTATATGTTTTACTGTAGTGTGGATGCACCCTTACAGTTCAGAGAAGTTCAGTATTCTTCAGATTATGATTCTGTATAATTTTAACTTTTCTACAGGATGACCACGATGGGAAGGAAGCCACAAATAAGGAGGCAGACAGTGATTCTGTGCTGGTCCGACACAAACGTCAGGATGCTGCTGCCGAAGAAGGTAACCCAGTTATGTTGCTTCATTATTTAAGATGCTCGTTTGGTATAAGAAAACATTAATGGTATTGGTTCTGTCAGTTATTTTTAGTATTAAGTTAATGTCCTTTGCTTTTAGAATAAACTCTTGATGTTTGATGATCCTAAAAATGTGGTTGAATTGCCTTCTAACCAGATTAAGGAATAACATCAGACCGTCATTTTGTCAAATGTATTTCAATTTGTTAACAGATAATGTTTTATATATACTTTTCGAAAGCATATGTTTTTATTATGCGTTCTTTGACGAAGTGTAGTTTTCTGCTGTGTTGTAGTTTGCCGTTTTTGAACTGCCTATACAACATATGGCTGTGCTTACTGTAATGTGTAGTTGCTTTTTTTTATGCAATTTGCTGTGACAATTTTATGTTCATTTATTTCAGGCCAAGTTTTATAATCTTCAGAAACTTTAATTTAATTTTCTGATGCTGTTAGAAGCATAGAATTATATACTTTATTGTAATACTTTCACCAATAAAAATGCTTTTATGTTACAGCCATCTTGTGAAAATTCTGCTCAATACTTAAAGCAAATATCCATTTCCTTTGGAAAAGCATAAAAAATAGCACATTGGCATTAAATATCTGACTCATAATCATGGTCAAATTCATGACATCCCTCAATAAAACTGATCTACTGTCATTTCTGAATTACTAATTAGAAATATTTAAAATATTCCATGAGTTTCTCTCGAATGTATACTGTATTCGTATGTTGGGCACTATCACAAGTAGAAGGTATCCGGGAAATTTGTTAGGCCACTGGCCATGTTGATTTGTGGTCAGACATGAATAACTGCTATAGCATTTATATTTAAAAGCCATAAAATCAACTGAATTGAGTGATTTCTGTAAACTTGGAACTTTTATAAAAAAAAAAATTTGGATTCAAAGAATTACAAGCATTATACTTAAATAACTTTTCTAAATTATCATCTTGTAGTGTTGTTAGATACTTATTGCCAAAGTTTTTAGCTCATAACATTTTGAGCATAATGTGAAAGGAATGGATACTCCGAAATAAGGTTTCTGAGATTTTCATCAACAATGCAACATCTGGAAAGAGAAACCCACAAGATTCCTGTGTATAACTTGTTTACTTGTAAATATTTAAAAGTAACAGGTAAATATTTACAAGTAAACAAGTCATACACAGGAATCTTGTGGGTTTCTCTTTCCATATTCAGAAGAAAACTGCAAGAAGTTTTTGTTTGGCTCAATGCAACATCTGCTGTTACTAACAAGATGGCTGTAACATACACAGTTTTTTTTTTTTAAACTCTCTGATCGTTAATAAAATAACAACCACAAGGTGTGAGTGCCATCCCTGATGTCCCTTCCAGTGGAGGATCCTTAGATATCCCTCCACCCTTAGAGCAGGATCCTTCATTGTCTCCAACACTACCACCAATACCAGAGCCCAAAGCACCAACTGAAGCACCTCTCGTTACCGAGAGGCTAACCGAACCTCCTGAACCAGAGACAGAGAGGCCGTTGCCAACTGTTCAGACTAGTAGCCGCCAACTGGACGGCGAGCCACCAGCTGAAGGTAGTGAAGACCTTAGAAATTTAGAACGGCAGGAGATGAATGACAAAATTTTCTCGGCATTCGTTCTCCATAAGTTGGCCTATGGTTGGAAAGCTGTCTATTAGCTCATTAGATTGAGAGCTTTTGCAAAGAATAAATCCGCTTTTTTCTTCTTGCTTTTAGAAGTAGCTCTTAGCGAGAAAAAGTTACAAGGCTTCAAAAATGATCTTTTCGTCTTCGTTGCCACTGTGGAACCCTATTTGTGCTCTTATAGTGACGATCATCATTTAGGACAAAGCGTATATTCTTTACAAGCAGGAATGTTTGTAAAAAAAGAGAAAATTCTTTGACGGTGAGACATAGAACGCCAACCTATGACTTGCATCACTTAAGGCTCACCTTACCCTTACAGAAACCTGTATTGCATGCCTTGCTTTAGAACCTTCTATGCTTACGATAGATTTATGCTTAATTGCTTTGACTTTGTTCTTGTCTCCAGAGAAGAAAAATGAGTAAATAAACCAAATATTATTGATATAAAGAAGAAATTTTTGTGTTAATGTGATTTTCCATTATTGTACTGTTCAGTTTTTTTATTCTGCATTGGAAATTGAAATATAAATCCATGAGTGAAACGATTTTTCAGCAGATAGTATTTATTATATAATTTTGTAAATTTAAAATTTTTGGCTTTAGAGAAAAGTACCAGATTTTTAAAGATGTACTTTTCAGTTGTTTAACATATATTTACTGATATGGAGTGAAACCATTAAAGATTTTTTCACTTACCTTTTGTCCTTGATTTTGCTGAGGGGACGTTACATACCTTGCATATGGATTCCGTTATTTTATCTTGTGGAGGTTCATAAATGTTCTGCGCCTTGCCGTTATCCACTGTGCAAAACTGAGTTACCTTGCTTTGGTGCTAAAGTTGAACTTGTTGCAAAATCTATTGTTCTGAACGCAACTTAACAGTTTACAGTTTAAAATTCAGCTATGTAGGCAGTTGTCTTTTTTATCTCTTATCCATTTTTAATGCGTGACACTTTGAACATTTGAGCTTATGCAGTAGATATTTTATGCAAGGAGCTGCACACAAAGATCAAATTCACTTTATGGAATAATAAGCATATGTAAAGGCTCGCTAAGGTGACCTTTGAAAAGTTGGGTCAGCTATTCGCAGGGTCCATTTTGACTATACACAGCATATAAGAAAAGTGCTGAATCGTTCGCATACCACAGGAAGTCGCAAACGGCTCCTTGGTGACCGGACACGGGCTGGCAAATGCGTTTTCAGCAAAGAACGGTCTAGAAGCTGAACCAGTTACAAAATCCGGTTTTGAAGGATGCATGTCGATAGTGACGCCTTGAAATACAGAGGCGTGTTTCTTTGACCTCGAATGATGTCATACAAAATACGTTCGTTCGTGCGTTACATAATGAATATAATGGGAGGAACCGTTGTTCGAATCGGACTTTGAGATCCGATTCATGTGTGTCTGAGGATGTGAGTGATTTTTCACATGGAGACTGTCCAGAGGACTTGTGGAGTATTTCTGTTCCACTCCATTCCTATTCCTTTTTCCTCTCTCCCTCCTACAAGGATGAGAGTGGTATGACATTTGAGATGACCTGTTTTAATTGATTGACCTGTTCATGTTTTGACAGATGAGTTATTTTCTGTAATTGGGGTTTATGATTTTGGAACCTTATTTCCTTAGAAGATTTTCTGATAGTTATGTGAAACATTGGATTTCATTCTTCGTAATTTTTAAGAAGTTATTTTCGTTGATTTTTGTCAATAAAGGGTTTTAGTTTTGTACTTAGTATCTCATTCCAGTAGTCCTTAGATTTTAGTTAGGGAAAGATATAACTTATGATGCCGGCTCACGTTACTGCTATCACACAATGTCTCGGGATAAGGAGATTAAACCTCTGTTCATAAAACAGAGACTTAAATCAAGTATAGGCTCAGAAATGGCCGTTACACATATATTGATAAAATTTTAGAAACTTGACTGGAGCTTCCTTCCTGTAGCTTCAGTGGTCGTCTACAATATTGATACCACATTAGATAGGAACATTTTCTGTTTATTAAATGGGTAAATAAAACCTTGGCTTATTTCAGATTTTGCAACAAAATCGTGGATGAGCTAGATGACTTGTTTCTGTTTAGTGCTCTGTAACCTAATGATTTGTGTACTGTATTTAGCTCATGTTAACTGAGATTTTGTGGGTTTTTTTATGAGTGTCCCATTCAACTTGGGGAATGATGTCAATATAAAATGGGTATTATGAAAATGTTAATGGTAAATTTATTTACCAAGTATTGGCTACTAATTATCATACCTTAGTCACAAGTTTAATCTTAGATCAGGCCTCTTGGTAAGCCTTTTTAAACAAAAACATGTAGCAGGGAATTACTTCTCAGAAGACCTGATCAGGGTAGGGGGAGCCGTGGCAGATGCTCATGTAGGTAGATTATTCAGGGAAACCCTGCATTCATTCCTTGCTCTTTTCTTTTGTTTTCTTGTGGACGATGACAGAATTGTCTCTGCTTGCAGTGCTTCAGTTTACTTGCTTTCTAACAGTAATTATTTGGTAAAAACAACTGATGGTAACACTCCCATTTTATTTCTGACCCACTGATGCTTTAGCTTTGGGTTACTGGTTAAGTATATATTAGTTTAACCAGACCACTGAGCTTATTAACAGCTCTCCTAGAGCTGGCTGGCCCGAAGGATTAGACTTATTTTACGTGGCTAAGAACCAATTGGTTACCTAGCAAACGGGACCTACAGCTTATTGTGGAATCCGAACATCATTATAGCGAGAAATGAATTTCTATCACCAGAAATAAATTCCTCTAATTCTTCATTGGCCGGTCGGCGACTCGAACACGGGCCCACCAGAATGCTAGTTGGGTTACTGGTACTTGGGTCTGACCTTGCTTTGCAGGGGTGATGGCTTGCCATGATATTTACTTTATTTCACCACCAATGGGCAGTTCATTGCTCACATGTTCTAAATTTCTTTGATGTCAAATTCTGCGTGTCCTATATGTTTGTTTTAGCCGTATTTATAAATGAAAGGGAAATATGATGAGAGAAAGGGATACGTGGCGTTATTGATAAAATTTGTAGTTACCAAAGACTTCTCTTTTTCAAGAGAACAATATATGGCCTTTAAATACAAAGCTACATACTTAATATTAATGGATATTAAAAAAGAAAAATGGTGAATTCCTTGTAAAAACTGGTCTGACCTGGTAGTTAAGTCACCAAATCTTGGTTATAAGACCTATAAGTCCCAGAAATGAGGATTGTGAATTCACTGGCATGAAAATTTCCTTTTATTCTGTTTTCCCTGCGCTTTCCATTGTTAAATAGTAGCATAGCTAGACCAAGAACTTACACTTCCGTTCTAAAAATATAACTCATTCCATTAAAAGAAAGCTGGATGGCTTATTGGGAAGAGGATAAAGATAACAGACAACAAGTAAAAGGAATAAGGTATTGTTGCCGGGCTCTAAAGGAGCTGCAAAAATCTTGAGGAGACTACTACAGACATTGTGATTTCCAAGGGACACTGATAATTATAACACCCATATGAGATACATTTCTAACGACAAAGAATTGGTTAGCTCAGTTCTTTAGATGTCATTCCTGACAGCTTCGAAAACAGGAAAGGTCAGAATTTTCAAGTAGAAATGTCGTGGTCTCTCTAACAGGAGTGAAAGAGGGGATGGCAGCTATAAGGTTGTTAGAAAATCTAAGGGAGATGAATTACAGCAATAAGTAACACTGTAAAATACTATGAATATTACTTATCTTGTATGTTATTCTGGAGCTTTTGGATACTGTCTTAGAGACGTGGCATTATTAAAGGTTTAAGTGCTTATTTTAGAAGGATTTTTTATTTCAAATTTTTCGAGAGAAGCCATAACATTCTATTGGATAGGGTCATCTACTTTTCGTTCATTGAGAATAAGGCAGCGAAAGTGGTTTCTTATTGAGTAAAATGCTAATTCAGTTTATTGAACTGATATACCGGTGGTACAAACGTTTGACAATTGGTATCATAGTTCAGAATGATAGTGATTTACGTAAGTGTAAGTGTTTGATAGAGGCGGTTTTGCAGGCACGAACAAAATCGGAAGGTTTTGTAGTTATTCTGTTAGGTGCTCTATTAGAGATTAAAGTTCTTTTTTTTATTCCTCTATTAATTGTAATAAGTGTTGTCAGTATCGGAGTTATTGTAATAAATGATTTGATGTAAAGTTATTTATTAGAAATTAGTGCATTGTGTAGCACATATTAGGTGAAAATACGACCACCATAGACCCTGATATCAAAGTGTCTTTAAAGTCCACCTCTGATAAGGATATCAGGACTTTGATGTGTTGACCTGTCTCCTAAATAAACGCCAAGGCGCGTAACCAGTCAAACAGAATAAGGATTTCATCATATCAAAAGAACAAACAAATATAAAACAACTACTGTACTGATTCTTTCTAACCAACAGAGCCATGCCCGACAAATAACATGAACCAAGTAGATATATATCATTAAAAAAGGCAAATAGAGAAGTTACAATCCTTTTAAACAAGGGAAAGAATTGCACGGTTTCTAAATACTTACAACTTTTAATTGTTGCAGTAAATTCATATATGGTAAGAGACAGACAACTCTTGAGTGCTGGTACACGAGTATTAGGGAAGTGTGTTGGGGGTGTTCGGTGGGTGTAACCTCTAGTATCACGGGTGGGATTCATCCTTATTCACTCTATAAGAAACTGTTTAATTTTTAAGTTAAATTTTAGATCATTTCTGATAAATAAGGAAAAATATATTATTATATATATTACTATTAAAATAAATAATAATATTTTTAACACGTTTACATTGCTGTAGGATGAAAATGAGGGGATTTCTGATTGTTCCAACAATATTCTTTCTCCTTGACGATGATATTGCAGCTCTGCTTTGGTCATGAAGAAATTCAGCAGTGGCTTGAATAATACTTGTTGGTTATGTGTCGTCTCATCTCACCGGGGAAATGAGAACTTTGGGGGCAGACATTGATTTCAGGCCTGATTTGGCGATGCTGAATCGCCTGGCTCCCCGGCACAGCTGACACTTTTTGATAATTGTTGCCACACCTGCTGGACACAGCATGAAAGATGGCAGCCGTCTTTAAAAGATAAATGATAGTCTTAATGACGTCCATCACTTCCACAAGGGCATGATATCTTGAGACGATGGATTAGGCCGCATTTCTATCCAGCAAAAAAGAGGCTGAGGATCAAATGTGGGGACTTTACTTTTGAGAATGAGTTTTGAGAATCAATCAAAGGAGTTTGCAGAATTGTTATCTCAGGTGTTCAAGTGAGGAATAGGCGTGATATGGATAACAAGGATGATAGGAAAATGCGAAATAAAAAAAAAAAAAAACTAAGATGGGGAATTCTTAGTGATACTGCATTATTGTGGTCTCCGGCCAATTTTTTGGATTTTTTTTTAAACAAAACTTATGGGCTATGCTACTTTGAGTTGAAACAAAGTTTTGCCCTCAAGTGTTTGTCAATGCTCAGAAAAACTATATTTCGTACTGCTCAGTCTGCACATGAGGAGTACATTATTTTGAAATGTAATCAACTTTTTTTTTTTTTATTATGGAATGCCTTGTAACAACTTTGTCTTTAGTCATACTTGACTGGGACTAAGTGTATGACAGAAAGTTTGTACAAGCCTATTGTATATGCAGCATAAAAATTTAATTGCTATTAAGCTATGTATTATGTACTTTTCTAAGTATTTATGTGCTTATTCTAGTCCAGCTTGAATCAGGCTTAATTGAGACTAAGTGTCAAACAATACATAAGTAAACACAGTAGAGCATTTTGTATGCGGGAATGTGCACATAATTTTGGAAGGTTAGAAAAGCTATTTAGAGATGCTTCTATGCTGTAAAACGTTTAGTTAATAAACAGTAAAGTTGTAAATATATTACTAATTTGGCTAGATGAATTATTTTGCTTCTTTTAATTTGAATGTTAAATTCACTTTATTTTCCTGTATCCATGAACACAAGTGCTTAATTAAAAGTTTTAAGCTCAAAATGATCACATAATTGATAGTGAGAGTGATTCTTAGCATCAAAATAAGTATAACTTGTAGCAAATGATTTTTGGAATAAGGCTATAATATTTGCAACAATGACTATGGTTGTCAGGATGATCACTAACATTTCAATGGGACTTTCAGGTCCCAGCCCCCTTGGCATTAAGGGTAGGCAGTTTCTTGTGCTGTGTGATCACCGACTTCACTAATGTTATGTTTTCTCTCACGACCGAGTGAATGTCCTCATAAACCTCATTTTCTTTCCTATGAAGTAAAATTCGTGTACCTTTCTTTTCATTGAACATAGTACGGTACATTACTTTTTCTTTGTAGAAAGGAAAATCTATATTTTTTTTTCAGTCTGGATACTTTTGTTATATTTTTTGAGGGAAAGTGAGGATTTTTTTTGAATGGCTTTCATTATTGTTAACAAGTTTCAGAAACTTAATTCAGGAGGATTCAAGATTCAGGAAATATTACCTGCAAAAAAATAGTTTGATCAGCTCTGTCATCAAAATGCATTCTGTATTTTCTTACAGAAACCGAGCTTTGTCTGAACAGTCAAGCTAGTTTAGTATTTTCACCTGGAGAAAAGTTACTCTTTGGTAACATGATACATACAGTAGTAAAACTCATTCAAGAGGAATGAAAAGTTGGGATATCTTGAAGGTAATTACTAATGTATTTCAATATAACTGGCGTGTCAAATGTGTATCTGTTTGGCATGATGGCTGAAATAACAGAAAAGTAAGATAAAGTAATTTTACCATCACGGGGCTTGATAAATCAGATTTTTTTTTAAAAATGTCCTTGGTTTCATTCATCTTTGATCTCTCTTTAATCACTTTCACAGTAGCTTGGCTTTTTATATTTCTTGTTCCTTGAATCAAATTCTTAATTTTCCATAATTTAAGGGTACTTTTCCAGTAGAGTAATTTCTCTTGTGTGCCCACTGTATTAAAGTTTTTCGATTTCTGGCGTGAACATATCTTTTTGTTTTGTTTGGTATGACGCTACCTTCAAATAAGGTTTGCAAAACATTTTGGAACATAGAATGGTGTATAATTTTCATAAGTATGTGTTTCCATCGGTAATAATTCAGCAGGGATAATGTACTGAAGTTTTAATGCTACCTCCTTTAGTTATCTGAAAGCTGGTAGAACAGCAAGGTATTCTATAATGGTATCAACCTCATATGGCTACTCCATTGTATCTTTCAAAACCCATCTCTGATGTCAACAAGTAAAGAGCTTTTAATAACATGACGACCAGAAACATCTAAAAGCATGTCTGGTACAGATGTGTTTGACACTCCTGTAAAGGCCCTCCCTGGAAAGTGGATGGTTTCAACCAAGCTGCACGTATCTGGGAGCGTTGTTGTTAGAGCTTAGCCTTCCACAGAGCAAAATCTCTATTACTTTTAATATTCTTTGAATGCATACTTTGTTGTATCCTGTTCCTGTAAGTAACTTTGAAGGTAAACTCATGTAACAGCGTGAAAACATTCAGTCTGTTCAAAGTTTGGTTCTTCCTTTCCCAGTGAGCTTGTGATTTTTCCATGTGAGATTGCTTCTCATTGTGACACGTTTATTGTATTTTGTATATTTTAGGTTAAACTGCTAATAATAGCGGTGAGGGGATTGCTTCCAGTTTTTCCAAGTGTTATGATGTGTCTGGGAAGTCTATTAGTATAGTTGTGACATTTTTCATGACTTTGGAAAAGGACCATTATCTTATCAAGTGCAAGGGAGAAAACTGGTTGACTGTTACATTTTTAAATCTTCCATATAAAGCTTAATATCAGCTTACGGATGACCTTGTGTTCATGGATTAGTAAAAATCTAATTTAAAATTTGCATTTAAAATACAGCAAAGTCTATTCTTAATTAGTTGTGCCTTAGAGATTTAGGACACTTATTAAATTAGATTGTGATTTTGGCAGATTTGTGTGAATTTGGATCCATGCCTGATGTAAACTTGTGCAAGTGGAGTAACCTTAATGTTACTCAGCTAAAATGGATTGCTTCTGCTGGTCGGAATGCTTATTGGCTGGGAGGACCTCAAGATGATGTCACTTATGGTGATGCCTTAGGTGAGCTACATTAGACTTATGTTGCAATTTGCCTAATCCTACAAATGTTACATATTTTCTGTACTGCCTGTTTGCCCATTTTGGTTAAAGAAACTTGTGTTAGAGATAATGCAATGCTTTGTGATGATAGTGTATAAGTAAATTTTCTACTGTTAAAGTTATCTAAGTTTGACTCTCAGCATTTTTGCCATTCATTAGTTTAATGAATGGCAAAAATTTTTATTTTATAAAAATTAATAAAAGTAATAATAGCAGTGCAATGATATTTTTGTTAATCAACAGGTGGCTACGCCATGTTTGAAACATCTCAAATTCCAAAAAAGTTAAACCAAGGGCCCACATTTGAGTCTGCAATGCTAATGTCATCAGTTCAGAAATCAACAGGGGCCACTGGCATGTGTGTTAAGTTTTGGTAAGTTTTGCAGTTTTTGGTAATTTTTACAGTTTTCTTATAGTTCTCAAGGATTTGAGAGAAATACTTATAGCATTGCCACATATTTCAAGAGTAGAAGGAAACACTGGTTCATATGGTGACAGTTAAAAATGTAATATATGCTGCTGTGATTTCATGTAGCTATAATAATACTATTTATCTCGGTAAACACTTGTGATTTGCTGGCTTGAAAAATTTGAGCTTACATAACTGGAAGCTAGCATACGTCTAGATGTCTCAAGGTTCTCTAAATACACGTCCTTCGAGCCGGATGTATGAGACTAGAGAAACTTTAATCGGTGGTCTTGTTTAACTACTTGGTAATAATAAGCTACACTCACAACACTATATGCAAAATGGGATTATAACTTTTACATTACTGATTCATAAGTAAGAAGTCAATCATAAGTAACAAATGCATAGAAAAGTTTTGAATTGTACCTTAGATGTCAAGTACACCCACAGGTGTCTAGCACTGATTTTTACCACATATTTTCAAGAGTGCATGGTAAGAAATAATCATTCATTGATTATGGATTTTGATAATACAGTTACCTTGCAGTGCAATATATCTGTATAAACTAATTCACTTTACTGGTTGTCTTTGATAAGTCTTGTACAGGTGTCGCATCATGCATACAGTGGGCCTTGTTTGGAATATAGTATTAAAGTTTTTTTTGCAGCATCCGTACAGAAACAAACTTCATTGCTTCCTGCTTTTACTTTTCACCTGTCCTGTTTGGTCTCTTCCCAACTTCTGTCCATCTTTATTTTTACCCTGCTAATTTTAGGAAAAAAATCCATTGTGCCATCCATAAGAGAGTAAGAATGTGACTCACTGGTATGGTTAAACTACATCTTCCTTTACTAAATACAATTCTTTCTTTTGTTAAATCATGTCTTTCTATGATGGAAACAATTTTGCTATTGATTTTAGTATTAATTCACTGGATATCTTCTGGAAATGCTGTTCCAGATCATAAGTAGAAAGCTAAGAGTGATTAAATTGAAAATACTTGAATTATTGCTCCACATATCAACCAGTAAACTAGTTGTTGGCTTCAGTAGTTATCCTTTTGGTAATGTATGTAAATGTTCCTATTGTTCGTTTCTGAACTTCTGTTTTCCATAAAGGTTCATTTCCCAAGCTTGTTAAATATACATTAGACTATTGATTTAGTTTTTCTGTGAATAAATATATCAGTTTCTTGGTGAATACCAAGTAAAGCTAACTCCAAGGAGAGATACCATTTGGCCAAATAAAGAAATATTTTTATTTTGGGAGATTACCATGATAATCTAATTTTTTGCAGTTTCTCCGTATTTTAGACTCCTCATACAGCCTTGGTTGTTGTAGGATGTTAGTGTTTGGGTAATGGCTGCTTTTCTCATTGTTCAGACATTTCTTCCTTAACATTTTGATTTTTTTTGTTTTTGCTTTCTACAGGTACTCTATCTCTGGGTTGAGTCCAAACAGGGTACGAGTGTTACTTCACCCTATGCCTGCTGACATGAAGAACGATGATAATGTGGCGGATATGATGATTGATTATGATGGCAGTGGTGATGTTGTCCTTTGGGAGGCAAGAGACATGACCATGGGAACATGGAAAGAAGGCCAAGTTGTTTATACTTTTGATGCCCCACACACAGTAGGTTGCAGTAGCATTTTGCTTCTTTTACATGTTATCCAGTCCTATTTTATTAATTGCTTGACATGTAAAATATATAATCCTTATTTGATCGCCCTATTGGAATGTCCAAGCTAGTGTATGTAATGGATGTGTATATATAATAATAAATACTGTGCGGGAGTAACAATTACATGAGAGCAAAATGATCAGAATAACTAGAAAAATTAACATTTGTTACAGAATTTGCATGTAATAATGCTGAATTATACAGTGCACAGAGAAAATCCTTAAGTCTCCTTGGATGATAAGATATTCACTATTGAGGCATAATAGTGTGGGCCTTGCAGTACAAAAGGAGTTGGTCAAGGCATCATCAACCCATTCCCTGTCATAACTGTGATGGCTGGAAAGCTTGAGGATGTTGAGTTCTTCACATAACAAGAGTGGTATTGTTCCAGTGTACCATGTCACCATTAAGGGTAGTGAACTCATGGTGGGGATGTGATCCCTAAATGGCAGCTGGGCCTCCCATCTTTTGTCTAGAAACAGTCTTTAGTACTTTTACTTTTTTCACAGTTTTACAGAAGCTTCTTGATGGTGAAGTCTTTATTCACATTTTTCACTAATGTAGCCATGACGCTAGGGTAAAAAATTCTGAATGATCTGGTCACCTGCTCTTTCACATCCTATTATGTTTTGATGGTACACTGTAAATAATATTTATCAGTGTAAAAACTGCCATTGCTGTTTACATTACGACCGAAGTTATTCTTATTAAAGATGTCCAAAGGTAATCGTACAACTCAACCACCTCCTTAAGCATTCGAAAAAAGAAAATTATAAGTACTTTATTTACACAGTACAACCAAAACTCCAACCCTATGTTTTGCTGATCAGTTATAAAGTCTTATCTGTAAAAACCACTGCCAATGAGCCATGTTACTGTACATGCAGTAGTATTTTACAGTACTGTAATGAAAGTAAACTCTATCATAAAAAAACGAATTTTTTTCCTTATTGTAGTTTAGGATGCTGAACAGCATCTATTTTCACATCTTTTAAACTGTAGTAGTATATATCATTGGGCTGTTATTACAAAATCAGACTAGCAGTTAATTGTTTCAGTTAAGAAACCACGATCAGTAATTGTATAACGTCAAAATGCAGCTGGTGAAAGGCATGAAATGAAGCATAGTGCAACGGTGGTAAATTCATTCATTCATTTATTCATGCTGTACACTTCATTTCACAGTACTTATTATAAAGGTGTATACATTGGCAGTAAAGCCAATCAACAATGCAAAGGATAGCAGAAACAAAACAATAAAAGAATTGACAGAAAAATGCTGCCAGATTTCTTAGACTGAATTTTTTCTTTTTAATATTCATTGTACAAGATTAGTGAATGTTATGAAAGCCAAATGATAAGCATTTCTTTAGAAACCATTCATAACATTTGATATCTGACTAACTTTAATCTTTGCAACATTAATGCTGGCCATTTTAAAAGAATAGTAAGAAATCCTTACTTTTCTCTTTCTAACTTCTTGCACATATGACTGCAGTTCCTCCTTAGAATGCAAAATGTTCCACAAGGGTTGCCACTGGGACTCCATACATGACCTAGGGAACCCAGCATCAATCTGGTGTAAGATCCCCTGCTTGGCTGTCATGAACGACACAGTTTTCTGCTGCTTAGCTGGTGGTGCTGCAGTCACCACATGTACAATCACACACTAAAGATATGACCCAAAGCATAGCGTATGAAGCACCTAAGAAAGCAACAGCTTCCACAGAGTCATATTGTTCAAACTGCAAAGGGTACAGTACCACAGTTCAGAGGGCAAGCTGTGAGAATGGGGCAATTCAGTGTGTGAATTTCCCTCCATCTGTGCCAGACTCATTTGACTATCCCTATCCTCCCCGGCCCTCTCCTCATCAGTTTGTCAATCAGCACACGTTTTCTTTAGACACGTTTTCTTTATGCCAAGCAGTAAATGTACGATGCTCAAGTAGTTTGCTTGGCTGATAAGATATGTTCGTTCTTCCAGCCAGATTTCGTGATCTTCACTCTGCACATCAATTTTCACAGTGTGCTCTTATATGCATACTTTTGCCAGTAAGTATAGTTGCATTCATATGCAGTACTGGAAAAAGTATAGTAATAGGTGTAGTGTCAATACGGGAAGTATGGTTAACTAGTGGATTGTTGAAATTCTGTTCTCTTAAGGACTGTTCATATCTTATGGGATCATATGAATTTTCTACTTAGCGGGGATATTTTTTTGTTGATAAACTAAGACTCCATCAAACCACGAGAAGGGAGGGTTTGAGAAGTCAAAAATTCCAGAGACCAGAAGAAATTAAGAAAGTATGACCAATTACAGTAAATCTTTTCTGGGCAGAAAAGCTACATTGCATGTGGGGTTACTGTAGATACAGTCTTGTCAACATATCATTTAAAAGAGAGGTTCCAGCATGGCCAGTCTGCTAGAATATCTGTCCACTCACCAGCGTAGGTTTAGGTAGATGTGGCCCTATGCATAGCCACCTCTCGGTTGGATGACATCTTTGTTTCCGATATCGTAGGCTTACTGTGATAAAGATGCAAACTATTTTATAGGTCCCAAACATTACGATAATTTCGATAACATATCAATACAAGAACACAAAGACGAACTTGTGTGAATCTTTGTAGATCAAACACAAACGAACAATGGTCTTTCAATAATTATATTTAATCTCATTTTGGGTAAATAAAAGACTATGTATGAATAAAAGGTATTTTAAGTATTTATTGCATGTAAATTACACGAGGAGGGTGATATTCTAAAGAGAATGAAATATTCCTATGAAGATGTCTGAGGAAGGTGAAAGGAACAACTAGCTCAACATTGGTCGGAGGGCAGGAAATATCAGTGTATGCATGGCAATGGTACTGCGGTTTTCTTTTTCAGAATACATATATATATATAACTATACTATATATATATATATATATATATATATATATATATATATATATATATATATATATATATATATATATATATATATATATATATATATATATATATATATATATATATATATATTATATATCGCAATTTTGAACATTCAAATCATTGTTACAGCTGAGTTGCTGGGCAATTTCAGGAGTATTTTACGAAATAACTTATCGAGCAAAAGTTTGACATCTCATTGAGTTCCCGCCATCCTTTGTGGGTTGATGACTTATGTATGGCATAAAAGGCTAGCCTAGACTGTTTTTTTTAATGTAAGGCATTGGAATGATACATAGATAGAATGAATGAATGAAGGTTATAACAAGAAATTAATTTTGACTGACGTGAAATGAAAGTGTGATTAAAAGAAGGCCGGTAAAATCAAATATCCGACGAACAGGCCAATCGTTCACTTGCCAATGCTTCGTGTTCTAGAGGTCAACATCAATAAAGGTTATATTTCTAGTTTATGGACGTGGATATAATTTTTATATCATTATGAAGTTATTTCCATATTCATCCAATGAAACTGTTCACAGAATAAAGTTTAAATGATAAGGAAATCTTGTGATCTGAAGCAGTTTGTGGGCATAGGTCTATTTGTAGCCTGGGCCATATCAGTGAGATCTGAAAGCCTATCGTTCGTTTGTGTTTGATAGAGTAGACTGTTTTGTTGAAGCTCGTCTTTCGTGTGCTTGTATTGTTAAATTATAAATACAAATCGGCTTGTTTATGATTTGTAAAAGAAGGCACGAGGGTTCTTTGCACATATAAACATTCAAGTATGTTACTGAAGAAATAGTTTAATATTTTTCATAATAAACCAACGATATCGGAAACGTTAATTGTCAGCCAATCACGAGCTACACATGCGCCTGAGCCGCATCTTCACCCATGGATGGAAAGTTGAAATGAAATCGACTGTAGTTACGATGCTAGATTTTGATAGAACGATGCTGTCACTAAATTGAGGATATTAGATCAGAAGCTGAAATATAGAAAACATGTTTGGCGTTTTCCTATACGCCAGGGAAGCTCTTGCAGGAGGGTGGGCTTCCGACGTTTTGTTGAAGCTATGGTCTGTATTGAGATGAGACCCTCTCTTACTACTTATCTTATTCCATTAGACCTCATAGTCCCTTTCTGTTTTATGCAGCTGTTTCTTACTTCATAAATTTTTATCCAACGTATATCAACTAATATCTTTTATCTTAAAGTTTTCTTGTTAATGGTCTTTTGCCTACACTGATTAGTGGGTATTTATGGTGACTATTTTTCATTTAGCATGTAGGTGGCCCCTGTCTAGTTGAGTTTATAGTGTTTTTCTTGTTAGATTGCAACAGTGTGGCTTACTTACTTTTTCCCATTTAAACCATGATTTTTGGTTGGAATAGTGAAGACCTGAATATATGTTAAGAGGCAGTTGACTCTGTATGGGTTGTCAAAGGAAAGAACGTAGAAGGTTTTTAAAATCCCAATGACGTGACTTTATGGTAAATAATGTCAAAGTAGACGTGATTATTATTGAAATAGAGATTTCTGTCAGAAGTATGACATATTTATGAAATATAGTGAGGCTCTGAAGTTTGAGATGTTCGATTGTATACAATATTTATTAACACTCATTTTAATGCTGTTTTTACTTAAGAGCAATATTCTACAGTCTTTATTCTTTATTTATTTCTTTATTCTTACAGTTGCACTTAAAATTTTTTTATTTATTGTGCTCACCAGCTCATCTGTTTTTATATGAAGGAACCAGGACAGGGAGAAGTTAGTTCGAAGTTTCTGAACATTTCACAGAGCACATTAGGAACCCAACTAACTAATGCAATTTAATGAAATGTTCAAAGGTATCTTTGCTCAGAGAATGATGTAGTGCTGATGGTTTCGAGGTGACTTTTGAAAAACATTCTAAAGAATGGTTTTGCTCTTTAAGGTGATCTTTGAAGGCATCCCTGTAGACAGCAATGATCTGAGCAGGAGGTTCCGAGGCTACATAGCTCTTGACGAGCTGGCCTTCGCTCCATCTGCTCAGTGTGGAGCATTTTGCACCTTTGAGGGTGGCACCTGTGGCTGGACCCAAGATGACAAAGATGACTTTGACTGGACACAGGTGAGAGTTTCTGTTCAGTTAAAGATATTTGTTGTTATACCATAATGAATTTCTTAATTAATGAGTACTGATTTGTAACCGTGAATCGCATTTATTTTAAATTACTGTGGATTTGAAGGTGCTGTCCAAATAACTATATAAAATTTTTTTGTCTGTAAATCTTGTTCCACCCTATGTGTATCTTTTGTTAGTTTTCCTTTTTATAATTGCCTTATTTCCTGGTTCTTGCACCTGACTTTTGATTAATAATGTATCAATGCTTACAGAGCCGTGGTAGTTTAAACCCTTCCACAGGACCACCAAGAGATCGTTCTTCTTTTGCAAACAATGGAATGATGGGTGGGTATGCTTTTATCGACTCCAGCTACCCAAGAAGGCCTGGAGACAGGGCACGACTAATGAGCCAGGAGTTCCAAGGGACCAGTATGTAGGCCCAAAAGTTATTTTCTTTTCTTTTTTATTTTATAACACCAGGTTTTTCATCTATGGAGAGATTTTGAAATTATTTTCCATGCAAGATGCCCCAATAAACATTCATTGCAGAAATGAAAGTATGAGCTTAGTTTAAAGGAAGAATTTCAACATAGTTCAGCATAACTCCAAGTGTTTTCAGAGGTTTTGTACTCACATTTTAACGTGGTCTATGAACAGCTGACCAGTGGAAGAGTTGGAGTCTTTCAAGTCTTTTAACAGTACAGTGCTAAGAAAAGAATATACATTACGTCATGCAGTTGCTAAATTTATACGTAAGAATAACTCCAATGTGTTTTTGTTTGGTTCAGTGTATCTTCCATCATAAGCAACCAATTTAGAGATGTTAAACAGAATTCTAAACAGCTAGTGATCTTCAGATTTTTGGAAATTTTTGGTTTGTCTTCTAGAGGCCAGATACTTAACTTTTGATAGTTATCTGTCCATGGAATGGTAAGAAATGAAATTAATGAGGGATCACTAGTGATAATGGAAAAAAGTAAACTTGTCAGCTTCTAAATGCAAGTGATTTAGAGTTGAATATAAATCAAAGAGAGAGAGAGATATGGAAAAGTGATATGGGAGGGGAAGACTGAAAATCAATTTTCAAAGCTTATGATGGATGACTGTTAAGGAAGCCAAGGGAAAAGTATAGTTAGGAAAGTGGCCATGTGGATGCTGCAGGAGAAGTGAGAGAATGAATTCTACACTGTACTGAATGTAACAGATGGTGCCTCAGTGGATGCTCGGGACTGCAACATATAAATGTATAAAAAAAGCAACTGGGTATGAGAGGGAGCACCGGGCTGTGGGTACGGGCAAGCTCCAAAAGAGGTAGAATATTATTTTTGTGTTACCTTTGGTATACAGTGGATTATGAAGCAGATAATGGCAGAGGAGTTGCGTAAAAAAAAAGTAGCATTCTAATAGAAACCTAGATGACGTAGAGAAAGAATGTTAGACTACCAGTTAAAAAGAGTAAGCCATGCAGTAAATGTAAAAACTACTGTAAAAGGCCTGTGCTACTATATTCAGCAGACACACGCCCTGAGAAAGTAAATGAAGATTTTGAAAGGGTGTGATTTCAGAATTCTTAGATGTATGGCTGGAGTGCGGTGCAAAAGTTGTATCACAGACGTGGAAGGTGTAAATAGATGCAATTGCCAGAGACTGGAAAAAAAAAACTAAGATTTCAAAGTTTGAGCTGGCTAACTGGACAAAGACCTATAGGAAATCCCCAAAAATTATAGGAGAAAGGGCATGGATGAAGACATGGACTAAATAAGAATTCAGGTAGTGCAATAAGACAGCTGAGGGACTCCTTTTTCAAGCCTAATCCTTTAAAGGAAGAATCGGACATCAACCCATTAGTGATAGTTATTATTATTATTATTATTATTATTATTATTATTATTATTATTATTATTATTATTATTATTATTATTATATATGTATATATAAATATTATTATTATTATTATTATTATTATATATGTATATATAAATATTATTATTATTATTATTATTATTATTATTATTATTATTAATTATTATTATTATTATTATTCAGAATATGAAACCTATTCATATGGAACAAGCCGACAGGGTCCATTGACTTGAAATTCCAGCTTCCAAAGAATATGGTTTGCATTAGGAAGAAGTAAGAGGAGGTAAAGGGAAATACATAAAGAAGAAAATATCCCACTTATTAAAAAAGAAAAAATAAATTGATAGATTAATAAATAGATAAAAATGTAATAAAATGGAAGGAGAGTAGTATTAAGGTAGTAATGCATTGCATCTTCGCTTGAACTTCTGATGATTATGATGATGATGGTTATTGCTCTTTTACTAATTAGTGTTATCAATTGCCCTTAGCTAGACTTTTTGTATTATTTTACAATGTTTGCTTTAAATTACAAAAAAAAAAAAATGTTTCCGATCTATTCATTATTACTACTGTTTTTACTTTTCGACTATGTTGTATGGTAACAATTTTAATCTTTTCATATTTAGCTGTAAAACAACTTTTTTCCTCGCTCAAGTTTTCACATTGCAAGAGGAAATCCTTCGGGTGAGCCTATTGAATCTAGAAATATGAACCAGTGGTATGGTTAAACCGATTTATAATAATAATTTAACCCAATGTCAAGTCAGATCTTGCGAATAGTGTTAAATTACACTGCATAACATTTTCTTATTGGAAACTTTTTTCCATTGTACAGTTATGTAAGGCTTTGCAATTATTTTGACAGTAGTTGTCAATTGAAGCTTTTGTCTGTCGTTATTTTGTTAAGATAATGCAAGTCAGCCCTAGAATATTATTTTGTAATACTGTTGTCAGTGTATAGTACCAAAGAATTAAAATGAAATATCTAAGCTTTACTATTGACCCCAAGTGTAACTGATACTTCCTTTGATGAACCTGTTCCCTTGACCTATTAATCCTGACTGGGACTTCAGTCCCTTCAAGTCGTTTATTCTCACTCTAGTTCAAGATCTGTGTGATCTACTGAAGCGCAAAAAGTTGTGTTGTCTTTCTTTGTCATATTTTTTTGGGATGTTAACACTTTCCATATATGTTTCCACTCATATCTTGCCGTTCATTTTTTTCGTATCCTTTTTGCAACCATGTCGAATTATTTTCTTAGTAGCCTGTTGCTATGCCAAACTTTTTGTGGACTGTTTCATCATCATTGCTATTGTATCATTATTATTGCGATATTCATAATGAACATAATTTTATATGGAAAAGCCAAATGGCCATACGCTTGGAAGTCTGATATAGACTGAGATTCATCCTGATATAATGCTTTCTGCCACAAATTAATTTGTTTGCTTGGCTATTATCGATACTCAGGTGTACTTATAAATCAGTTGGAGAGCTTGCAGAAATTTCGAGGGAAAGGGAATCTTAAACCTCTATTCTTTCCAGATCCAGACAGTCCACTCTGCATGCGGTTCTGGACCCATATGTACGGGAATGGAATAGGATCGTTACGTGTCATAATTTACGACGTCAACAGCAAAAAGGATGAAGTTATTTGGAGCATTACCGGGGAGGCTGGTAATGCTTGGTACCAGGGCCAGGTGCCCATTGCTTCACCCACACCCTTCAAGGTATCTCCAGGCTCAGTTGAACTTCCAAACTTCAAGGTACAGTTATCTTGCAGACCTCCTTAATTTACTTGCATCTGAGAAAGAGAATTTAGTTCGTCTCAGTTCAGCTTTCAACAGATTTGTAGAGCAGTACGTAAAGAAAAATAGTGAAACCTTCGGTGTAGAAATAATATTTTTTTGATTATTTCACTTTGCTTTATCGGGCAATATCACTTTTATTATATCTTTTGTACTCATAGTGCTTAGTACTGTAGTGTGTAAATTTTCATGCTAGAGCATGTTTTTTTATTTTGACCATGTCCCACATTTCAAGGTCCTAATTTTCATTGATATTTTCTCTACTTGGATGCAGGTAATTTAGTGTCTGAATGATGACTGTACTTTCAAATGCATGTTTTTATACATTTTTTTTTTATGATTATAAATATAAAATACAATATGTCTTGTTATTTAAATTCTCCAAATTTCACTGTTGGTGAAACAATGATGAGTGTGTTGTCATTGTGTTGCCGTATGAAATTTGGATGCATGCACCATATAACATATCTCTGTTGAGACAAGAAGAGCATTCTGTTAATAGGACAGAATGCAGTGACATATAGACTGCCTTGAATATAATCATACAGGACATGTACTTTGAAACATGTCAAAAATGTTGTTTCTGAAGCATAGATGTTCAAAAGCCAGAATTTCAGGCATCAACTCCTTCCATCAGCAAACGAACCTAGCTATTGTACAAAACGCCTCAGTAAAGAACGCTTGGTCCATTTCAATGAAATGTAATGCTTCACAATAACAGAATGTTTGTACTTTATTCTTTATCTACATTTTCATCCATTTTATTTCCTGGTGCTGACCAGCTTTAGTCACCTAATATAACACGAAAATCAAGATCTGAAAAAATTACATCTTGTGTGATTTTTTGGTTTATCTTACGAAAGGGGTAAGATGTTTGTTTAAGCCACGAAGGTTAATAAATTAAATACTTTTCCAGCTACTTCATACCATCTTGATAGGAAAATGCACCCCGTCCTCTTTTAATTAAAACTATTCATTAATCTTTAGATGACAACAATAAAA
Organism: Macrobrachium rosenbergii; assembly: GCF_040412425.1. NCBI lineage: Eukaryota > Metazoa > Arthropoda > Malacostraca > Decapoda > Palaemonidae > Macrobrachium > Macrobrachium rosenbergii. The sequence continues at coordinate 19,161,099 of NC_089776.1, read as the reverse complement.
TTTAACACACGTACATAATTCATCATGCCTTTTCTTGAACTCTAGTTGATAAAAAGTTTCGTCGACTCCAAAAATTTGCTATCGCAGGCGTTTGACGATCAGGGTTGCTAACAGAGAGAGGCAGAAACACGAAGCCAATACTGTTTTTAAAATCCAGAGCAAACATCTTCCAAGATTCCAAACAGTCTAAAAAAAAAGTATACCTTAGTTTAACCAGACCACTGAACTGATTAACAGCTCTCCTAGGGCTGGCCCGAAGGATTAGACTTATTTTACGTGGCTAAGAACCAATTGGTTACCTAACAACAGGACCTACAGCTCATTGTGGAATCCGAACCACATTTTAGCGAGAAATGAATTTCTATCACTAGAAATAAATTCCTTTAATTCTTCATTGGCCTGTCGGAGAATCGAACGCGGGGCCAGCAGAGCGCTAGCTGAGAACGGTACCCACTTATCCAATGAGGAACTACAAACAGTCTGTTAAGGATAAAACATGGTTCGTGGAAAGTAACATTTGGCAGTTATTTAAACAGCTGCAGAGAATAGGTTCATGTTACCATTGGAAAGTGTGGTCAATTATTTTTTTTAAATCTCCAGATTTCACATGAGGCTTTTATCCAAAATGGTTTGTATAGATTTAATTATTACTTTTACAGTGGATATTGCAAGATTTACAGAATATCATTTGGGTAAGGATTCTGTGATTGTTATTAATGTAAATTGCAGGCAATAAACGTGACATTTAAAGTAAATTTGATATAAGGTAATGCTGGCAAAATTTTTGTTTCCAAAGTTAAGGCAAATTATTTTTCTGCTACTTTTTAGTTTTTCTTGCTCAAACGTGCAAGTTATTTAGCCGTGGTTATGGAATCTGAGTTTCATATTCATAAAGTAATTCCCGCATGCTCTCTTGTTATGTCAGCTCTGAAAAGTATATTGAACCAGTCCCATCCTAAATATCTGAGATTTGGTTGTCGTAATAGTGATATAGAAAGTAAAAGCTACTGAAGAACCTTCATTTTATGATTGGTTATAATCTTAAAAGTTTGTTAACCAAAATGGTATTAACTACAAATGAATGCTGTTCTTCCTTAACAAAATATGAAGTGAATTAAGATATCATAATTATGAAATAATTATAATAGCCTAATTTACTTCATATTTCAATTCAGAAAAATGCTGGTAAAGAACCTAAGAAGATATGAGGATAGGTCATTTTGAGTTTTAAAACTTAATAAATGCATTTAAAACACCTCTGTATCCGTAAGGTTTGAAAATGATCAGCTCACAAGTTTCAAGTTTCATTAAGTATGATTTGAGTTTCTCATGTTCCAGATTGTTTTTGAAGGTGTTATCGGCAATAACAACTTAGGAGATATTGCCATCGATGACATCTCTATAGTGCAAGGAGCTTGCCCAAGTAAGTCGATTTCACTAGTACTGTCATATCAGAATTCTAATTAAAACCAGTTGTCTCTGTCCGGATCTCTCGGTAAAACATATCTAGGTTTATAAATAACTAAAAATGGTTAGCTCATTCAAAGAACAAAGAACGACACGTAATCGGAAGGCCACGAAACAAAATAAGTAACCCCATACTCATGTCAGATATGCAGCCATTTCTTATTTTAAGTAAGTAAACCTTTGGGTTTACCAGACTATTAATATAGGGAATTGTACAATTTATTATTAACCTTCCACAAATTACTAGTGTTTCTTTTTAGTTTGGATTTTACCAACCTGTTAGATTGGCATTGTAGAAGGCTTTGGATTAATTTAAAATGACACTTTATAAAATTATCTTTATTGTACATGGTGTTGTGAAAGATATCTGCTTAACTGAGTATAGTATAACAGTGCCTGGGAAGGTTGCTAATGTATGTAAATGTCATTACCCATGGCTATTATCTCACTGTATTATCTTTGAGATTATTCCATTCTGAAATTTCCAAATTACTTGTTTACACACCTATTAGATACATTATTAAGAAACGATTTGGTAATAACTGTCCCTTTTGTTAGGTGCTCCCCAAGTAGCTGCTGGGAACAACGGTGACTGTACCTTTGAAGTGGACGAATGCGGTTGGACCAATCCTGGACCAAGAGAGCGTGTAGATGAAATGGACTGGGTCCGATCTGTGGCCGGTGACAACAGAGCTCCAGCCAGAGATCACACCATTGGAACTTCCCAAGGTGAGGAGAACAGAGCATGGCTCTAGTTTTCTGCTTTTGCTGCCGCCTTTTTTCCCATTCCTGCTTCTGTTACTGTGAATTTTGATTTCTCTTGTTGATTTATGTGTCTCGCTTTGTATTTCTGCGTGTCTTCTTGATGATAAGTTGTCATTTTAATCCTTTTTAATGTACTTCATCTAAGATAATTTTTTGTTAAATAATGTATAGATCCCAGTTTTCAGTACTATAATTAACAGTTGATTCAGATCTGGCATTCATAAGTGAATCACATTCTCTACTTTGTCAGCCTTTTGTGTGTATATTATCAATTTGCTATTTTGGGAGCTTTTGAAATGTAACATCTTAAGTAAGTTTAGATAATTCAGGCTTTGTGTAATTTCTAGTGCAGGATTTCTACAGTGTCTCTAAATGCAGCTTGCTGAATTGGGGATTTAAATTTTATGTAGTCTATTTGCTATTATACAAATATGTCTGCCGGCTTCTGACGGAAAGCAAATTCAACTAGACCTGGTATTAAAGGAAAATCTTCCATCTACTGTAATGTATAGCAGTTCACCAGGTGAGTTCATTATTGGTCCTTGACCTCTGAGTGTGCTCTCACTGATATTTAAAATATCAAACATTTCTGACAGTGACAAAGTCCTAAGAGAATAAAACGAGAATTAAAACTAAACAAAACAAACTTCTTGAGCTGACCTGAATTCTTAGAGACTGAAAGAGGAGAGATGTCTTTATGGGGTTTTCCCAATAAGGTTTACCACACAACAGAATAGGTTCACTGAGCCCCTACTGTGGTTACTGGGACCTCCTTTAGTAATCTTACTGGACAGTGACAAACCCGTTTTATCTGTAAAAATGAGGTTTTCCAGAAATTAAAGCAATTAGGGCGATCTGAAAATATCATGTAGCTGATGATCACTAATGTTAGAAATAGGTAGCTTTTAGAATTGTAGGCATAAAGTACGTTGATTGCTTGAGGAAGAGTGATAAGTTTGGATGTTGTGTTCTAAACTGATAGCCAACACAGTCATTTCAAATTTCATGTGAATCAATAAATGAATAGCAAAAACGAAAAATGATGAAAAAATGAGGATGTCGTGAAAGAACGAAAGTCTCTGAAGAAAGCACTTTGTGAATGTTTTTTGTCGGGCATTCTCACTTAAGACTGAATCAAGACGACAATTTCCCCCGTAAGACAATGAAGACCCTCAGAATATCGTATCATTGGCCTTTATTATCTTTAAAACGACCTTGCAGTAGAATAGCATTGATTCTTCAAGGGACTGGTGACTCTGGAACCTTGTGTACACACTTATTCGTAGTTCTTGAGCATTAACCTGTGTTCAGGATGAAAAACCAGTAACAGTGTACTGTGTTTTTACTGTTAACGAGTAAATGCTTATATTAATAAAATTTACCTAAGCAATGTTAACTGTTTTGCCTAAGGCAAGAAGATTCCCTTTTCTCAGAAATTTCGAGGTTGGCTAACTGGATGTGTAGGGAATATTGAATTTAGTGCCTCCTATAGAATCTATTAGATTTTACGCATGCCCCATGAGGTGTGGTGCCCTATCAATCCCATTACTGCACAAACTCTTCAGGGTACTCACTCACTCAGTTGGCTTCCTGGATGCTGCTGTGGTCCTTGATAGGTCTTACAAAAATTCCATATTCACTAGCACCAACTGAGGACATTTCTCTGCCCTATTGATCATGACGGAAAAGATCTTCGTTTATTTGTGGAAAACTTTGTTAGTGATTCTGTATATTATGTATATTCCTGTAGATATTGTAGCTTATAGAGTACCTTGAAACGAATAACATGAATACTGTAGGTAATTTAATAAAATTTACAGCGAGTTTAAAGCTAGTAAATGTACAGACTAGCAAAGTCAGAGGTTTCCCCCTGTATAAGCTTGAAATGTCTCGGCCAGTGAGTATTGCACAGCAATATTAAATGAAATTAACAGGATTTATCTTAAACTATAGCTTTAGAAATACAGACACCTTTAAACCTTCTAGCGCTAGAACTCAAACACTGCAGCATGAAATTAATCATACCTTGATACTGGGAACCATTGTAATCGCACGTTACACTCATCGGTTCGGGCTGCTCGTCCAGTCAGGATCCTGCGTCCAGTGACAATTAGTCTAACACCGATTAACTCACGGAGTCTTCCAAATGCTGATTAGTCAATTAGTCGATTAGCTGAATGCTGATGCGTCCAAAAGACGGTTGATCTAATAGCCTAATAGCCGGTTAGTCGAATGAGGGACGTAGTCTAAATTTACACAAATTCACAAGCATTATACATACATACACACATATTATTATTATTATTATTATTATTATTATTATTATTATTATTATTATTATTATTATTATTATTATTATTATTAAAGTAGTTTAACCAGACCACTGAGCTGACTTTCAGCTCTCATAGGGCTGGCCACGTGCACACGTTAATACATACATATGTACATACATCATGTGTATATATATGTATGTATATATATGTGTTTGTGTATGTGAGTGTGTTTGTATGTATGTATATACCCCTCCTTGGTAAATTTATTCTGTAAGTTTATGAATGGTTTAATTAAAATAGTAATTGCTATGTATAGCTTATTCGTGATTAAATTGAATATCATCTAAAACTACCATGCTTTTTGTTAGTAGAGAAAGTTACGTAGCCCGTATGGCACAAGAACTGCTATGAAAGACGTTTTCAGACATCTGTCAATCTCTGTAGTGTTTTTCTTCTTTATATCTGATATGCTGCTTCCAGGAGTATTGAATATAAAAGTTTTCTGATTGAAGGAAGTAGATAAGGATTCTCTAGTGTGCAAAAATAGCTGTTGGCCCAGCGTTCGACTCTCCGAGCGGCCAGTGAAGAATTAGAGGAATTTATTTCTGGTGATAGAAATTCATTTCTCGTCATAAAGTGGTTCAGGTTCCACAATAAGCTGTAGGTCTCGTTGCTAGGTAACCAGTTGGTTCTTAGCCACGTAAATAAATCTAAGCCTTCGGGCCAGCCCTAGGAGAGCTGTTAACCAGCTCAGTGGTCTGGTTAAACTAAGACATACCTAATTAATTTTGTGCAAAAATAGATCGTGTATTGAGTACTACTGGAAACACTAAAGCACATACAATGCAGTAAAACACTTATAAACAACTACAATAAAAACAATGAATATATGCAACAGTCAAACACCAGTAAAGAACACTCACGAAATAGTTGTAGTTACAATGATGCAGTAGTTGATATTCTCTTGTTGATATTTTCCATACTTTTGAGAAAAAATTACCATTACTTATTTGTTTTATTGATTTTTTGACGTCTCAGATGGTTGTTGGTCTTTGTTAGTGACCTCGTACTTCCTTGAGGCATTGTGATTTTGGATTTTATTTCTACCTAACCTAATACCCTCTCTCAATACTTCATTACTTGAGCTTCATCTCCACTGAAGGAGAACCATTTGTGTTGCTCTCACGTGTCTATATTAAAGAAATTTACTGACAATCATGACTCTAGGCAGGAACGTTCTTTGTTCCAAAAATGGAGCTCTCGGTCGGATAACCATGGACATGTAAAACTGGTCTGCAATACAACAAAATGTCCACGGTTTTTGTCAATTACTCTTCAGCTGACTGCTTTTCCAGGTGTTGGTTTTGAGTTTAAATAATACATTAGTCTCAAAAGGTCTCTAATGCATATTTCTCTCTCTCTCTCTCTCTCTCTCTCTCTCTCTCTCTCTCTCTCTCTCTCTCTCTCTCTCTCTCTCTCTCTCTCTCTCTCATTTAATATTTAATTAATACAAACAACCATGAGAGCCAAAGTGAAAGAACTGGACCAAACATCAATTATATTCTATCGCCTTTGGAGACAACTGAAGCAAAAAAAAAAAAAATAATAAATAAAATAAAATAAAAAAACAGTAAATTGATAATTAATATTTCAGGATGCACTTCATGTGGATTTCTTGAAAAATCTGTTTTTCATTTTTAGCTTCCATATTCGTTCCTGGTTTTAATTTGTTTTTGCCACTACGTCTCCTTAGCTTTGAGCTAACATGCTGCTCCAACCTTAGCAGGTGTACCTTGGTTTTCCTCTCTTCGAGCTTCGACATGAAAAGGGATAGATTAAGAAAATGCTTGCATTTAAAGAGATCACAGCTAAAAAGAAATTTATTGATTTGTTTTGCATGCTTTATTGGTTTTAGAAATCTGGTTATACAGAAATGGGGCAACCACACTACGAAACTGCTTTGTCATTTTCAGTGGTTAATTGCCGTTAGAGCTTGACGGATTTGCACCTATAATTTTCAGATAACGTTTAATTTTTTAACTGTAATATTAAACTTACAACGTGAAAGTAACCTTTACAGAATTTAAACTAATTTCTAATATATTTTCACTTTTAATTTCATTATAACATATCGTGGATAAACAGGTATTTAACTCAGCAGACCAACGTGCCTCGGTTATATTTCACGTTGTCTGTGGTAAATCAGATTTTATGAATGTAGGGTTGCTTGCCAGCCTCAGCAGTTTGCGATATTAGGGTAGAATGCTTTGGCTAGTAAAGACGCCGCATAGCCGTCTAGGTAAAATCGCAACTCTTGTCTCACACACGTTTTGTGTTGTAAGAATTGTAAAGATGCCAAAATCACACAACTGAATGACTTGACCTTTACGATTATGTCTTCTCCTCCAACTAAGACGCCTTGTAAGGAAGGTTCTGACCACACTGTGCCCTTTGTGGCACCCTATAATCTGTCCCTCAATCCCCATCACTGCCTTGTCCTTTGAATTCCACTTTCCAGACAATATCATGACTCTCTTGCCACATGACCCTAAATTATTTCCTGCTCCAACTTTGCCTCCGCACTTTAGATGAATACTATAGCTCAGACTTTTGACAGCTGAAACAAGACACCTTCTTCATGATAGTAATAATAATAATAATAATACCCTAACCATAAGACCGTCAACTGAACTAACCGGTTTCTCCCGGTAACATAGGGACATCACTTCAAGACGTAGCTGCACAAGGCGCTGGCAAGTGAATCACACCAGTTTCACAGTTGAAGCACCTGCATGTCTCTTGCACAACATTTTGCACTGATCCCAAATTCTTCAGCTCAAGGTAGTTTTTTTTTTATTTGTATTAAGGTTTTTAGTATCGTGTGGAGGGTATAGACTGAATTTTTTTCCTTGGATGGTAAAGTAAATAATTCTTTTGAAAGGAGGTAGCCTTTGGAAATTGGAAAGGTAAGTTCTGGAACAATTCATTATTGCTTGTAAGTGGTTAGATAACAATACATGGATGAAAATTAGCAACAAATAAGGGTAGGTATAATACTCTATTATCTTCACATGAAGTGGCACGGTACTAACATTTTCATTCTGCAAGCACTTTAAGTTTATCATTCATATCTTTTATTAATAAGAGGGGTTTTCAACTCGATCATATCTTTTATTAATACGAGGGGCTTTTCAACTCTATCAACGTTGGCTACATTTACCTTACTCGTAAAAATAAAAAAAAAGAACCCTCACTTAGTAAAAAAATAAAACCACACCTGTACCTCAGTAATGAGGAAATCATATGTATAAAAATTCGGTGAAGGATTGATTGTTCACATGTAGGGTACATAGTGCAGAGAACGCATCATAAAAAGGAAAATGTGACTGGCAGTGTTAATGAAAAAAACTGGCCTGTTAAAGATTCCATATACTGATCGTAATAGATACGTATGAACACGAATCTGAACGGATTATTATTATTATTATTATTATTATTATTATTATTATTGGAAAGAGAAACCCATAAGATTCCTGTGTTTAACTTATTTACTTGTAAATATTTACAAGATTAAAGTAATATGTAAATATTTACAAGTAAACAAGTTATACACAGGAATCTTGTGGGTTTCTCTTTCCATCTTCAGAAGAACACTGAAAGAAGTTTTTGTTTGGTTCATTATTATTATTATTATTATTATTATTATTATTATTATTATTATTATTATTATTATTATTATTATTATTATTATTATTATTATTATTATTATTATTAACGCCTATTCATATGGAACAAGCTTCCTTACAGAAAATAATAGGAAATACAGAAAGAAGAGATCAGTTGTTAGAAAAAAATAAATTAGAAAATTAATAAATCAATATATAAAACTGTAGCTAAATGAGTAAAATGCAAGGGAAATTGTTTTAGGGTAATACAGACAAAACAATGATTGATTGTCGCAAGTCCCAACGGACACACAAGCTCAGTGTCAATCACAAAGTATACTAAGGCAAAGTTCTATCACAAACGACAAGAGAAAGAAATAGACAGCACTCACGTAAACCATTCTTCCTCACTCACACACTGCTAAAGCAACAGTCCTTCGTGACTGTTCTCAGTCAAGCCGACCACCGCTAAATAGCACTCATTCTATCCATCTCGTGCAGATCAATTTATGTAAGTATATTAAAGGTATGTTTGATAAAGGACACTAAGTAATTTCCTGTTATCTACAGAAATAGGTTAACGAGGATTTCTGTTGTGGTAGGTTTTACTGTATTCAGGTTGTCCAGAGGTGTTTGTAAAAGGAATTGAATTCTAATGTCAGTACTCTGAAAATAAATGTCAGATTACTAATCTTCTTTTAATGTTATCAGATGATTGCTGTTAACAGCTTGTAATATAACTGCTCAGTTCTTAACTCTTTTATTTTTAAGTTGGTTTGTGAATTTGAATATATACATATATCTTATATTCAGTTTATTGAGACTTTTTTATTAGTTTCATTTAAGGGGGAGGCCTGCTATAACTTTTGTATGTTATTTTTAGGGTTGATAGCCAATCCTGGAAATACAAATTAGTTCCTTATTGGATAGTGATATGATGGGTTCAGTTTTGAATCCCAATGGAACATTATTCGTTCCGTGTTTGGTTGTCTGAACTGTCAGGCAGATGAATGTCAGTAATCATTCATTAATTTAAAATTGAAGGCATTTTTCGACCGTTCACTATCACTTCTAGACTAACTCGGTACCAGTAACCAGTGTTATTAAAAGCTTGAATTTTTTGACATGGTAAAAATGCTTTTAAACTGTCGAAGAGTTACTGCAAATTAAGTTCAATTTGACTTAAGTAAAAGTCATTCGTTCTCTCCCAGATTACGCAATAATGAACGCACAAAGTATTGACAATACCGGTAATGTTGATAGCATTGATCATTGTTTCTCCAACTACAAAAATATTTTGTTATTTGATATTCAGTCTGCCCAATGCTTTACCAGTGTGACTACTGACATTGTTGATTTCCTGATTTTTTATAAAGCTCTAGAGTTTGGAAAATCTTTCAAAGAATGTGTCAAATTCCATAATGGCTTTTTAAAGGCATATTATGATATACATTTAGATGAGGTAAGAGTTATACAGTGAATGTCACTAACCTTGGGCATCAAGATAATAGTTATTGATTAATAATCATCCCTATACTTCGTTTATGCACCTCTCATTAACAAATCCTGTGAACACAGCGAGCAAGGCCAATTGTTACATAAATAGCCAAGCAGCGCTTTATATTGGACTGTACAAGTGAAATTTCCTAGGCTGTCCTTTGGATATAGTCAACAGAATGCAGCTAAACATTTACGAATTTTAGCAGCTTGCCGACGATTCCATTTTAGTGCGAGAACTCCAAAAGAAACAGATCCTGTCAACCTTTTTTTCAGTTGCACTAAAAAATCAGAACAGAGTCTAACAAGACCTTTGGAGACATGGTTGTCATGAGTTAATACACTTATTCTTGTATTCAGCCATGTTTTGGAATATTGTTCCCCTTTTTGGTCTTCAGAGGAGAACACTCGTCTGAAATTGTTGGACAAGGCTCGCATTCTAATGAATTCCTGTCTCCCGATCATCGCATTATTTTGCCTGCCCTACAGATATTTTCATAATTCCAATAATTCTTTGCATTCACATCTTCCCAGACCTACTCTGCGATGTGCAGTACTAGTATGAAGATAATTCTCAAAATCTTGCCTTTTCTGGGTGAGGTTCAGTACCTTATGGTTTTCTAGAAGTTTCGAAATTGGTGCAAATGCTTTTGTTAAGCAGGCTAACAAAAGTGTCACTTTACAATTTCTTATTTATCCTATTTGTTTTACTTTGCTCTTTATTTGACGTCTTGTTATTTGCTATGTACTGTAGGTCTCGTAGCTCATTCTGGACTTCTAAATCACTTTTTTCGGACCCGTCAGCTTGCATTGTTAGGAGACTTAGGCTTGCAGCATTCTGCTTTTCCAACTAAGGCTGCCCATTTCTGTAGCACAATTTCAAATAAATTGCATTCAGAAGTTTGAGACCTGACATTGATGATAAAGGCTATTGTAATTTAGTAAATGAAAACCCTGGGGATTTTATTGTATACCATACTGCATTCATGAACGCATTGTAAATACGGTGTCTGAGTGTCTAAGTTACAATATTTCATCTAGTTTAAAAATTCTAGACACTTGTTCCCTCAATGGTAACTGACCTTGTAAACCTCATATAATGTCCTCATTGGGATTAAAACCTATTCTAAACACGTGATGTTAAGCACAGATAGCCTTTAAATGCCCCGAGAAAGGAAATATTTCAAAACCCCATGATTTTACCTACTTACCTGATTGTTCCTATTATTCTGAGCTCGAGGGGCAACCCTAGCTTCTTTCGTGTGAAATCAGTACACTTGCATACGAGAACTGTATACGAGAATTCAGTGTTGAGAGAGAGAGAGAGAGAGAGAGAGAGAGAGAGAGAGAGAGAGAGAGAGAGAGAGAGAGAGAGAAATTGCCATTGCCTGTAAAGTCAGCTATGATATGACGCCATGTGTCCAATCCTCAAACTCTTTCATAGACACATTCACAAGAGGAACTGTAATGGCCTTGTGTAATCGGATAGGGATAGGCTCTTTAATACAAACCCTGTATTCTATGTGCATTCCTCTGTGGTTTGTGCAGTCAGTAGTGTGCTCTAAAACTGAATTTTAACATACTTTCCACAATGTGAAAATCAAGACTGCAGTGTTTTCTAGTAAGCCCTTACCTTGCTTTTGTTTTGATCATTTTTGAAGTTTCTTCACCTCTTTACCTGTATGCTAGGTTGCTTTCTTATCATATGTTATCAGTTAATGACTAAAACTTGAAATAACATCAAAAGTGCTTGGTGAGGTAAAGTTGGGTATAAGACAAGATGTCTGAATGTATCTAGGCTTCAAAGATGATTTGGACAGGCCAAGATGTTCACGAGATTGCTTTAATCTCTAGTGGGTTTTAAGGAAGGTTATAGAATATTAAGAAACACTCACAAGAGAAGCATTTACTGCCAGAACATGTGTGAGAGTTTTATTCAGTCATTAACGAATGTAATCTAAAGTAATGATTTTATTTCTGGATATTCATCACAAATAATGAAGGATAAATGTTATTTAAAAACTCTCAGTTACGCATAACCTTTTCAGGATTTTATATGGTACTTCCAAGAGGGTCTGTTCAGAGAGGCGGTGACCGAGCTTGGCTGGTCTCTGCGTCTATGCCTGGGAAGGATGAAGCAATGTGCATTGCATTCTGGTATGTTCTTTATCCAAAACCCACTCCTGGATGGGCTGAAATATGAAAACAAAAAGTTGTAGACTTGTGTCAGGTTCTGAATTGAGATGATAAGCCATTTCTTTGAAGTAAAAAATAACTGTTTATTATCTTAAATTCTTCAGTACTTTTCTACCATCGGATGCATAAATCCAAATAAAATGAAATCTTTGGTATGATGACTGAATATGAATTCTAACTTACTATACATGTTTCTCTGTATATTGTAACAGTTAATGATTTCAGATGAACAAAGTAGGACTAGACGAAATTACTTTTCCTTCCAGGTACTTTTTGTATGAGCCTTTTATTGATCCAGCTGGACCGTCCCTGGGATCCCTGACGCTTTACTCTCAGTATATTGATGATAAGCAAATGCCAGTTCTGGAACCAGTTTGGTCTCTGAAAAATCACCAGGGTCCTAATTGGCTTTATGGGCAAGCTAAGGTTAAGAGCAAAAAAGACTTCCAGGTATGGTTACAAAAATTTTCGAGTACGTACACATTGTGATATTTGGTGCAGAATGAATACCACACAAGAAAACTGAAGCATTCCATTTCCTTTTAGTTTTCTTCAACATGAATATTAATATGAATTTTTTTGAACTAACATATAGATAAAATGTTAAAAGTGAATCATTAATATACATGAAACGTGAGGACATGTTACGATGTTGAAACGTTAAGTTTCTTCGTTTGGTATGATAACTTTTTTGAAATACTGAATTTGTTTCGGTACATGCAACTTTGAAACCTACTTGAATATCTAAATTGTTTTGTTATATGACAATCCGAAATTAAAATGTCTTGGTAAATACTAATTAAAAGTCTAAACTATAATTTAGTATATAAATGATAATTGAAAATCCAGATTTTTGTTATGGGGTTTACCAATCTAAAATACAGCATGAATTTAAATTTTGGATAATTCCATGTTAGGATGTGAAATTGTGTTTCAGTTTATAGTATTGCACTTAAAAATTTAGAGATTTCTTGATGTTGTATGTCATTTTAAATCTTTATTTATAATTTGGTATATACCATATTGTAATTTTTTTAGAATCTAAAGATGTAATTTGATTTACGAATTTTATAAAAATTAAACAGTGTTGTATTAGACAACTTTATCTGAACTTTTGCATGTACAATCTTTTCCAGTTTGAAATTTATATATGGTAATTGTTTTAAACCCGGAATGTGAGAAAGCCACCATATTCAGAAAAAAAAGTTAAGTATACCTTAGTTTAACCAGACCACTGAGCTGATTAACAGCTCTCCTAGGGCTGGCCCGAAGGATTAGACTTATTTTACGTGGCTAAGAACCAACTGGTTACCTAGCAACGGGACCTACGGCTAATTGTGGAATCCGAACGACATTGTACCGAGAAATGAATTTCCATCACCAGAAATAAATTCCTCTAATTCTTCATTGGCCGACCAGAGACTCGAACACGGGCCCAGCAAAGTGCTAGCCAAGAACTATACCGACCCATCCAACGAGGAACTTACCAAATTCAGAGAGTTGATATACATACATTAGGACAGTAAATGAATACATGAACCTGTTTGATAAACACTGTGTTTGGGATATCAACAGCATATCACAGCTTCTCAGTTCCGTCACAAGTTAAATTTTCATTTCACAGCTGGCATTTGAGGGCATGTGGGGCAGCAGTCGGGGCAATGGATACATGGCTCTAGATGATATCACTCTCTTCATGGGCGACTGTTCAAGTATGTTGTCCGTTACTGATTTTTTTATGTGATTTTTTCATTAGTTTCATTAGTTTTCTGCTTGTTTATGATTTAGAATTGATTTAGAATATAGGCTGTGAGCTTTTCGGATTTTTTTAATCTTAAAAGTTTTTTATGGTCCATTGAATGTTAATGACAAAGAAAGGGAATAAAGAATGTGGAATCTTCACTAACGAGAAAATAGTCAGGGATATGACTGCTGATGGTAGGGTCATGCTCAAAATGAAGCCACATGATTTTTTTTTTTTTTTTTTTTTGTCCTTCACTAAGTAAAATGTCATACGTTGCCAAGTAGTGTTAAACTTTTTTCATTTCCTATGATGATAAATTTGTGAATTCACAGCTGACATTATTTTCTCTGTAGGTACATAAATATGACCTTATTTATGTAGTGGTATAATTTGTAATCTATTATTGAAAAAATGCTGATTTATAGGCCAGTATGTAACAGTTAAAAAATCTAATTTTGGAATTACAAATAGTTTTCTTTGAATGTTGGAGTTTTAGGATATGTTCAAACTATCTGTATGTTGCAATGATGACTTATATGCCTAACATAAAAAAATCTAAGGCTTCTGAGATGCAATGAAGTGTACTAAAGAGTTTATTTCTAGAGATTACCTGTTCTTTAAAGAATAAAAGATGATGACTTTAGATTATATCGAGAAGATAGCTATTAGTCTAAATAGTTATTAGTATTAAAGTCTATGCCTATGCAACATGGTTCTTTTAAACTGTCGCAGACTCCCATTTTCTTGTCTCCTCCTTAATTTTGGTATATGATTGATTCATTAGGTAAATTAAAGTGAGAGAATGTGCAGATAATTTCGTATGCGTTCTCGCCAGAAATTATTAGTATAAAAATGTGGATGTTTAGTGTAATGTATTTTTAGCAAGTGAAGAACACTGCCGCCTAGGTCTAGGAACAAAATCTTTGTTGCATCACACAGGCCACGCCCTCCAGTTGATATTGGGGAATGCGTTTCAGCTACAGTAATAATTTCGTATTTATTAATTTATTTTTTATTCAGCTGAAGCAACAAAATAATAAGGCAGGACTATCTAAACCCTTGTGGTTAAAATTAAAGCAATATCATGATGTTATGAATACTTCTTTTCGATTTTGTTTGTATTTTAGTATTTTATCCTAAGTACAATAAAGTAATTTTTTGTCGAACGCATCGGCGCTGGATGAACGAAAGTTTCGGAAATGGTTAGTCACTGTTTTTGTCCGCTATTTGGTAGTACATAATATTTTCCTACATTTTTTTATATATATGATAAATTTCACTCGTATGAAACATATAAACTTATCTAATGAAATAAATGTGGTTCACATTCAAAGAAGAGATAAATATGCAGCATGTAGGTTTTCATTTAGAGACTTATGAACGGAACCCTATGCAGTCATGTAGTGTCAGTTTTGAGCATGTCTGTACACGGATATGAAAAGATAAAGTATGGATAAGTGTAAGTTTTGATGGGATCATGTCGGACATGGTATGTTTTTGCTGCTGTCAATGTGATTAAATGAAGTACAATACAAGAAAATGTCGTTTATATTTAATTTGAAGCGTTAAAGGGAATTGGTGAGGTAAAATTACATTTTTAACGGAAACCATGGTCCTGGAGGGTATAACAATTGTGGGCATGTAACATAATTATGCTTAGTATACCAAGGAAGATCCATGAAAGGGTATTGTCATGGTTACCAAATGGCAGGAGAAACAGAGGTTGTCTGGTTCAGTTAATGATTGTGAAACAGATTTGTGGAAAGTTACTGAGTAAAGAGAAAAGTTTTTGTGGTATACATGTATCCGAAAAGACCTTCCTTAAGACACTTGGGAATGTTGCATGGAAATTTTAAAGAGGAAAATGTGTAGATAAAAGTCTATAAGCAACTCCAAGTTTTTGGAAAGTAATGAACCTTATTATGGAAGAATATATAAACAAGAGTGTTATGTCCAAGTGGATGTTTTTTGTGTTTATGAATTAACTTATAGAGAAATTAAAGAAAATCTTGTGCACCATTTCACCTTGGTTAGACTAGCGAGATCTAAATTTAGGCAAAGGATGAAGATATCTTCACAAGTACTTGCTAAGAATACTCCTATTTGTCACCTATTAGAAATAAGGACACTAGTAAGAATTTTATGATGCCTGTTTAATCAAAGGTGTGCTAAGGTTTCACAAGGGCAATGCCCATAGCTAGTTCTTGACATTTTTTGTCACTGAAGGGTCCTAGTGAAAAATGGCACACAATTTGAGTTAAATGTGTTCTAAGAATTCAAAAGGGTAATAACCATAGTATCATTCAATTGCATGTACAAGTATTATTCAGCATCTCCTCTCCTCTACCCTGGAGGGCCTCATTTGAAGAAAGTCCTCAGCGAGGATTTGCATGCCTTGCGAAAAATACTTATCGGAAGCTGTTCCTCTGACGCAACTTTGGAAAGAGTGCAGTAAAATGGGCCTTTCTTGTTGATGCAGTTCGTACTATCAGGCAGGACGTCTGATCTGGCAATTCTTCTGCTTCTACCCCATACCATGACCCAGTCGAACCTTTGTATCTTCTTAGGAGAACTAATACTTCTCGAACCTTTGTATCTTCTTAGGAGAACTAATACTTCTCGAACCTTTGTATCTTCTTAGGAGAACTAATACTTCTCTAATTTCATTATTGTCACCTTTGTCTTTACTTTCTGTGATTTTCTGTGATTTCATTCTGCTATCCCTCCACTAACTTATCTGTTTCAGTAGGGTATCTTTGAATTTTGCTGACAAATGCAAATTTTTTCTAAGTTTAGTTTCTTCATTTCTCCTTCTCCTTATGGTCATTTTCTCCATCTCGAAAGGTCTGTATTCTAGGGCACCGGATTTTTATTATGGGGTATTAGTTAGTTTTCAAGGGGAAATCAGTCATTCCGAAGTATTTTTCTTCTCTTGGAAGAATAAATTCATAAGGTCAAGCACCACAAAGGCATTAAGATCAACAGCTTAGTTTTTCTAGTCCACCAGTCCATTTGCTTGAGTTGTGGGAGAGAATGAGGCTCAGGTTATTTTTCATAATGTCACGACATCTTTTACTGAAGGGAACACCAGTGACAAGCATCAATCATGTCCGGGTGCGTGGCAGTTTTGACTAAATTGGGTAACCAGACTTAAGGTTTTCGTTTTTGTTATATCTGTAACATTTTGCCTTGAGATTTCAAGTCTCTCAATACAGATTAGATGTTGAATAATTCTTGTACATTCAACTGAATAATACTTGCATGTATGGATATAATTTTGGATATGGTGTTTGTTAAGCAAATAACTAAAACTATTAGCAACTATCGACCATTCATTTTTTTTCAGCAATGCCTGCAAAAGCTACAACAATGCCCCTTGACTGCGATTTCCAGCGAAGTGTTTGTCAGTGGACAAATACTACAACAGACTCTGATTTCAGGTGGACCACTGCTTCCATCTCGAGACGCCCAGCCAATTTGCCAGACCACACTTTTAGTGGCCCAGGTATTTTCTCCATAATTTAAGATTAATTTAAAGGAATATTGTTTCCATTAAAGATTAAACATAACCTCTAGACAAATTCAATTTTCTTCCCTGAAAATTGTGCTCTTTTTGTTATTAAAATGTACTGAAGTTTTGATGCCTTATTCTTTATTTTCTGGTAGATTTTGCAATATTTTATATTTTCCATATTTATCCTGTTATCTTTCATAGCTTACGCTGGTCGTTGAGAACATACAATGAATATGTTGTGATTTTTATTTTTTATGCAGATTATTGTAAATCTGTGTGCACAAGGTATAAGATAAAAGGGCTGTATTAGTTCAGCAATACTGTTCCCTATAATCAAATGATTTTTTTCTTTCATTCATTACCTCTGCCAGTGGGGTGGGAGGGCGACATGCTTCATGTTTGGCTTGTTTGTTCGTTAGCTGGATTACACGAAAGTTTTGGGGGGATTTTTTTACATACATATTGTCAAAGGCAGGAGAGCTTCGAGCTAGTAATTAGATTTTGGGAGAGAAAGGGTTGTAACCCTTGGGAAGCTGGGGCATTTTCGTAAAGGTTGCGGTGGAATGGTCAGTCTTTTCAGAGATTTCTGTTCTGAATGCTCTTGGTTAAGTACTGTAATAGATTTTGTTTTTTTGACAGTTGGTTATGCCTACTTCGATGTATTCAATCAAAATGCGCGCCCTCAAACGCTTACTTTTATGTCACCACCGATGGAAAAGTCTGCTGACAATCAACCTATATGCTTAACTTTCTGGTTTGCTTACTTTGGCGCGGGAGATACAACCAAGCTTAAAGTTCATCTTGAACCATATGACAAGAACGCTGAAGAAGGCAAGGAGGGTGGTACTCCTACAGAGGTAAGAAATGTTCCCATTTACTAAGGTTAAAAGTAGAGTGAATGACATTTCATAATGCAGATACGAAGACAAAACAATTCTGTGTACTGTATACCATGATAATCTGGCTCAGAATGTTTTCTGGACATTTTTCCAAATGGGCAGAATTGGTAACGTAAAACAATACCTTAAAAGTGTACAGTACCGTTTCTCAAGTAAGTATGGTCTTCACTGGTATATTATGATGAAATTCTCCCATTTTTTTCATTTCTGTTATATTTTACTTCCCATAATGAGAACGGCCAACCTTTCTAAGATAGAAACAAAACAACCAAAGCTGCAACTATCATGACACAATTAGTAACAGTTCCTTTTGGTGACTACTTAAATTCTCATAAATCCATCTTTATAAATCGCAGACTTGAGAGAATAATGAATCAGATAATAAACAAATTATAGTAGTTCATTGAAATGTGGAATTCTTCATTCTGAAAAGAGCACCACTTTGGTGTAATTTTGTCTTGCTTTTAATTGTTCATACCAGTTTGATAACAACAGCGATTGTCAATTTTTGTGAATAATTAAAAAAATTTGTCGGGTTCATTATCCTTTTGTATTATATTGCTATTAATAGTTTTAAATATATACAATCTGTTAAATTAAGTGAAAATTCGTTATTATGAAGAAAACCTTTTGCCCAACCTTATGAGAGTTGTAGAGAGTTTTAACTGTGTGATAAGGTTAATCTACCGATTACTATTACTACTAGTACTACTATAGTAATAACACCATTAGTAATCTTCTAGTGGTTACTGGCCATGTTGTGTGTATTCACGAAAGGCACATTCATGCACAGTGCAGGATTACTAATTCATCTGGACATTTCCATTTCTGGGACCAAGGGCGTAACCCTCCTAGGAGGGAGACAGGGACTCTGTCAATCCTTAAAGCACCTCCACAAAGGTGGGAACTAAGGCTTACGGGGAAGGTGGGTCTCCAGTGCCTGTTGATCCCCATGGGTCCCCTGGAAAAGGTAACCCTTCAAGGGGGAGGTCCTTTCATCTGGGAACCGGGCACCACTCGGCTTCCCTTGGAAAACACCTATGGGTTATCCACTCTCTTGAGATGGCAGACCCATGGTCGGGGGTCACCTGTTCAGATGGCAGACCGGACTTAACGGGGGTCACCTGTTCAGGCAGATAGATAGCCGAAGATGAGGGCCCCCTAACTGGGCAGGAGCCCCCGGGCTAGCACAAGGCTGCCCAAAAAGAGGGCCTTTATAGTGTGGGACTGAAACGCTTCTAAAAGTTTGCATGATGTGGTGCCAAAACTATAATTTGCTTGTCAATAGGTCTTCTGAGTCTGATCATAATTTTACTGTTACTATGCACGTTACTTGCAGGTTTGATTAATAATGTCCACTTATTTTTTGTTTTCTAATGTGTTCCTAAGAACAAACATAAAATTTATAAGACCCATAATATACTAGATATGTAACAAATGAATGATTTCTGATTTTTAGGAATTGTTATATTTTGTGAATGCCTACATGTCAGCCTACATGGAATGCTCATAAATTATACAGGTTTTTCATCATCTGAATTGTTTACGGATGTATACTTAAAATCAGACGGATTATTAATAACTAGGTTGCAAATTTATTGTTTGTTATTCGATTAGATAACAAAAAATTCGTGCATGAACAATGAGTGTAAGTATAATTCGAACACAGTTGACAGGGTTAATATCTAATTCAATTTGCTACGATCTATATATAGATCCTATAAATTTGCAATGGATTTTCTGGGCATTTCCAGTGAGTCATGCAGGTGGGCGTTCGAAGGAGTTGGCTTTTATGTTTATGTCACTTAATTTTTTTGTGTAAAAGAAATTGGTGACGAATGAACTAACTTTAATGTCATTCGAATAGTTTTGATCTATGCCCGTTATATTAAGGATCCACATGCATTTATTGCATTAGTTATCAACTCTCAGGAGCTATCCGACGTACTCCAGGAGGATTCAGATAGTTACGTCGAATTCGGGAAGGGTTTTCCGGATCTTTCCTATAGGTAGTGACCCCCAAGGGTTTTCGGGGGTCGTTATCTAAGACTAATATTTCTTGGGGGTCATTATTTTTATGATATTTACAGTCTTTTGTTTATGTTTTTACGGTAATCCGCAACGTGCTTGTAATAAACACGCCGTTAAGGTGGATACATACCACGTTAAAACCCGTGGGGGCCCACTATCTAGGAAAGATCCGATTTTCTTAACATCATGTTTTGCGTGTGTGTTTATGTGCGGGAGTTTTTACGTTGAAGAGGTCGAAAGTTTGATTTCCATCCGGCCTTATGTGTATGCAAATAAACCCACGTGTTTGGGTACAAAAGAGATGAACAGAAAAACAGGCATTGTACACATAGGCTGAAGATAAAGTAAATTATGTATCACCTTCTGGCCAAACCATTACTGCATCATTCAACATGTAAAAAAAATTACTCATATGAGTTCTTAATGAAGCCATCTTGCGGCACTGAGAAATTATTTTACACACCACAAATAAACCTAAAATTCGAGAACATCAAGTTCTCTTAAAGCGATAATAACATGCATTTAAATGAGCTTTATCACTTACATTATTCATACAAAATCAACTAACCTATGATAAATTCCGGGAGGAGAAAATGGCCTAAATGGCACATCGCTGGTTTCACTTATAATTGTGGCCTTCCAGCCACGTCTCTAATCATTGACTGTTTAGTAAACAGACAAGATGAAGGGAAAAGGAAAGATAATGTTGAATGATTCAGGATGGTCAATCGGAATAGTGTCTTCGTCAGCTCGAGATGGCTGACTATTAATAAAGAAAAATTTTCCTTATGGGAAAGTTCGGTTTCATACAGAAATCTAATATTTCTGTAAATTATGTAAATTTTTTATTTTGATGCAAAGGAGTCTAAAATTTCTCTGTCCATAGTGCCAAATTTTTTATTTTGATGCAAAGGAGTCTAATATTTCTCTGTCCATAGTGCCAAATTTTTTATTTTGATGCAAAGGAGTCTAAAATTTCTCTGTCCATAGTGTCATGAAACCTGTTGCTCAGTAGGGTGTGACATTATCAGTTCAGGACTGACCTGTTCATGGTGCTGTCTTGTATATTGTTTTTGTCTTGTGATTTTAGTAACGAGTATTTTCACTTGGAATATTCAAAGAGTGGAATTTCACTGTGGGTAATATATCTGTTCACAACCTGATTGTAAAAGTTTTCACTTTCCAGTTACGACGCAAACACTGAAAATATTTTGTATTTTTTAGTAGCCATAAAACTTTTCTTGTCTTTGAAATATACTCCCTCAAATGTATTTTTCAATTATCTGTAAATGTTTCAGTTGTGGTCTCTGGAAGCTTTAAACATTGGAACACAAAGACCAGACTGGACTTTTGGACAAGTGAAGGTGGAGTCTTCAGGAACCTACAGAGTATCCTTTGTAGGTATGGCAAGCAATGGTGGTTTTGCCATTGATGATGTGAAGGCTTACCAAGGAGACTGTCAAAGTAAGTTTATTTTCAAAGTTCTTCTTTTTCTTTAAGAATTTCCACCTGCAGTTCAAATTTAATTAGGAATGTGCAACATGACAGGCATGTGCAAGCTGTTTTATAGTTTCCTTGCTAATTCAAATGCCTTCTTCATAGTTTGTGACTGAAAATACCAAATGTATAAGCTAACAGTGAGGAAGGACGAAAAAAGCAATGCAAAATTATACAAGGTGAAAAGGACAAAGCCTTCATTATGCCGGCCACAAATAAATAAGACTAATAATATATAAGAAACTGGACTTAGGACCTGGCTATGAATTAAGGCCTTTACGGGCACTATACTCATATTTATCACTAAACGTAGTCATACAATTCTGTTGGTTTCTGACGTACAAAAAGGATAAACGATGACAGTTAAAAGATCTGTGATGGACCACAATTGCCACTGGGGAACTAGGTGCTTACAGTTACCTTTTTGTCATAACATGTGTCAACTTTTATTGGTCAAACTAACAGTAGATAAATCGGAAGTGGGAGACAGTCTGCAGTTGAAGGGCATTAGTATATAATGAAGGGCATTAGTATATGATATATGACCTCATCATCTACCTTTATCTACCTTTTTTGTTGTTTTCCATAAAATAAAACTGATTTAACGACAATAACAATAGCATAATATGTGTCTCATAGAAACAAGCTTATGGACATCGCATTCAGGCATCCCACAATGTTACAGCTTCCAGGTCATGAACCCTTTATATACGCTACGAGCAAGCCTTTGAAAACATGAAATATATATATATATATATCTATATATATATATATATATATATATATATATATATATATATATATATATATATATATATATATATATATATATATATATATATATATATATATATATATATATATATATATATATATATATATATATATATATGCAAACAGAAATGTATGATACTTGTAGAGTAATTACATAGAACTGGTTATCTAATCTAAGTTGATCAAGTATTTAAGTTCCTTATACAATTTAAATGTAGCTAATGTGGCAACCGAAGCGGAATCCATATAATTCCATATAAATATCAAGAAATGTTCAGGATTATGAAAAGATGACACCATATGTTATATAACAAACATATTTAATGAAACGGTAGGAGGTCCAAGAAGATGAAAATTAAAACTTTATGTTTTGTCAAACATTTTTGTTTGAAATTTATAAACTCACGTACAAATGTCTAAATAGAAGCATACTTGATGTGAGTCTTGTTAGTTTTAGAAACCTTAAGAACTAGGAAGTAAGAATTAACATCAAATAGAATGTCATTAGTCTTCAGTGATAATAGATTATCATGTCTAAAGGTGATACTATATTTCAATCTTCCATTCATACAATAAAGTTAAAAATTTGATTAATAAAATGTATATAAATACAGATACGTAATACTGTGGTAGGGCTATAATTTTCACATATGGGGATTCAAATTTTTTTATGCTTATATTATCAACAGAGAAGTTTTTTTTTTTTATGGCAGTTGACAATGCTGAGTAGGTTAATAATAATCTTCATTACGGCAAAAAGGAATAAGAGAATTTACCATCTTGATATGTTAGAAGAAAAAGTTAGTAAAGAATGGAACAACCCAACCACCAATGTATGTTTATGAGAAAAAAGGACATGAAAAAATATGACATGGTCTGGAAAATGTTAGATGTAGTGAGGGTAGTAGTTAAAATATTGTACTAAATTTTTCCATCAAAACAGCATTGACTGGTATGCCATGGTTTCTAGTTTATAATGTGATCGAATGCCTTTAAGTCAAGACAGTAAGTTTTCGAAACTTATCAGTTTTCGTGAATCTTTTGTATCATTTTCTGAGATAATGAGTATCTTGTTTTGTACTGTAACCATTTTAGATTAGTATACCATATACATATACATAAGGTATAAGAGATATTTCACTGGAGGATGGGAACTGAGATTGAGAACAGTTTTTTTTTGTTGTGCTCACACAAAACCACAAAATCTTTCAAGATACGAACATTACTTCTTAACTTATTGAACCATCGGAGAGTTGCAGAATTGGCTTACTGCCTTGCATGAGAATTGTTTGAAAAAGCTGCGTTTTTATTTAATGCCAGCCCTCATTTCACACACTATAAACTACAGTGTTAATCTTCACCAGAAACCCAAAGTAAAGCAGTGATTCAAGGTGGTAGCATGAGTTTCACCGTTGAATGGGGTCTGCTATGAACCTGGATAGTCATTATTTTGCCAGCATTTATGGAGAGCACATAGTTATTATATGTTCATACACGGATGGATCATCCTTTGTAAATGTATCTTGTTTGAATTTATCATTGAATGATCATTATTATCTTTAATTTTGCTCAGTTGTCGCTGATGCTAACAGTCTTCCATATCAGCACCACCTGTCATTGAGTATCTCTTATAGTAAAGTAACATTTATTAACTACAATTGCATTTTTTCTCTTTGTGATACCTAACTTGAAACAAAGCTTTCCTGTATGTTTGTGTTGTAAAGCAGCACTAATGTAATTTTCTTTTAAGGTTTTTAATAAAACCACTGGATCATGTTTTCATTCAACGTTGATGGAGTGAACACCTACAACAGGCTCTGTTGACAGTGGTGTTAGTTCTGGACAATGTTTGTTTTGGATATGTATAACCTCTGGACTTAAGGTTAAGATAAAGAGCTTAGAACAATTGTCTCTCTCCATAATAATTAGCTCTATGTATATAGTAAATAAGCTTTCGTTTTGTTCTAATACTCCTTCCTCCCAGACTCCTTGTCATGAGTTGGGGTCTTCCAATAGCAACTGTCTAAGTTTGAGTCTACAACTCAGGCCTATGTGATAGCTCTATACTAAATTGGCTTGATTTCTCCTAGCCCTTTCCACTCTGATCTTTAGTTCTTCTTGGGCTATCTGATATGATCTCTTTGTTGCTGAACGGCACGATGTATTTCATATTTTGAAATTTTGAGTTCCAGGTCTTGCGAGGTGGAAGTCTCATGCCAGTCTAGGCTCTTAGTGCTGAGTCTAGGAGCAATGTGTATATCTTGGTGTAAGCCCCAAGTTGGCTGGTAAAAGAGGAATTCATCCATTGTTAAAGTGGAGATTTGTGGTGCACACAGGGAACTGTTTTGATGAAGTTTTATAACCAGCTTATCATGATAACTAATCTTTCTTCCTCAACTACTGTTTACCATTGCATGAATGTATATTCTTCTAAGTCCCCTTTCCAGGAATAAAAAATAAAATAAGACTTCTACACACTATAGAGCAATATGAGAGCAAACCAAAGGTAAAAGAGAAATTATTTCTTCATATAACCCTGATGTAATTTGGCTCCCTTTTTTGAGTGAAAATTGGTGAGTGTTTCTTGTATTGAAAGGAAATAAAATAAAATAATACAACTTAAGCTTGAAAATATTTCTACTATGGAGCTTTCTGTCAAAGGATGTGTCCATTAAACAACTAAAAGAAAAGTAATGGTTGGAGAAAGCCTCAACTAAATTTAAATCATAAAACCATATGGCAATAAATGTCAAAAATTAATATATTAAAATGACTAGACATGCAACTTTAACATATTAATTCCTGTAGTGAAGTTACTAGACAAAAGGTGAGCCACCATTATCTGTTCTCCATACCCTAATAACTATACAAGGTCCAGCAAGTGATTTTGCCACTGCTAGGGTTTTAACCAAAGAGACATCTTCATGAATAATCATCCAATTCAAGATTTCATTGGAACACGCATCTTCTTGCTTGGCCATTTCATGCTCTCAAGATCTTTTCATCAGTGGTGATACATGTGAAAATAATCTATTCTAGATCTCTCCCAGATCTGCTTCTCTAGGCTGATATGCCTAATTTTCTAAACTTATGTATGGGATGAGTGGAGGGTTGTATGACTGGGGTTGAAGATGACTCTAATACTAGATAGAAAGGAGCATACTTTCTTGGTAGACTTCAGTGTTTTAAAAAATCGATGACCAGCAAATCGGAGTCTTCATGGGAAGAAAGCAAAAACGACCATCAAAGGGCTGAACCCTCCTGTGGAAAAGCCTGTACTTGGTCTCTCAGTAAGCATTTAGCTGAAGGCCTGGTACCTCATCCAGAGGTCTTGATGTCATGCACTGACAAATGTTGCCCTGTTCCAGCCTCATATCTGGACTCTAGTTAAGGGTCTCTCACTGAACAGAACTTATGTCATGACTCCTGGCATCAGTGAAGTAATAGTCCTTCAGGTCTGGTTTTTGTTCATGGTTTTGTCTGCTAGCATAGTTTCACCAGAAGGGCTCCTATCATGACTTCTGGTATTTTTATGACTTTGGTCTAGTTACAAGTTTTGAGTTGGCTTGTAGATCCGTCTGCTAGTGTGGCTTATATTATGGCACCTTCCATAGATTGTCATGGGCGCGTCCACTTGTGGCACTCATCGAAGCTTCTCATGTCAAGGTGATTCTGATCACTGCTGTGGTCATAGATGTGCCCAAACAACACGAATCTTAGATTGTGTTGGGACCTGGATTGGTTCATCTGGGGATGGAAAAGGCCTCTGTCTTAGAAATGTTGGAGATTCACTGGTCTAAGCAGAGAAGGAGCAAGGCATTCAGTATCAAGTGCGGAAGGTGCTCATGCATCTGTCTACTCTTAAAGTGAAGCAAAGAGGTACTGCTTAAGTTGGTTTCCATATTCTTAAACTGAAAAAGGAAGCTCCTTCACAGCTATCGGCAGAGAAGATGCTGCTTTAGGCCGAGACACTGAAGATGAAGGCTCTGAAGCTGATAAAAGGGTAACTTCTACTGTGGTACTCTTGGAATACCTCTTGTAACTCCTCCTACAGCAAAATATCCTCTGGGTAGTTGATCACTCTCACCAAGTAGGAGGTGAGATGATGGGGATGTTTCTGCTCAACAGATGCATTACTCCGTTAAAACTCAATAAGTAAAAAACCCAAAATGATAAAACCAAAAGTCCACAAAAAATCTGATAGCACATTATTAGCTATATATACACACGCAAACACAATGGTACAGGCTTTTTAGATGAAGGTGAAACAATTTATAGGTAAATCTGGCAAATTGTAAGTTTAAAAGGCAGAATGCAATACAAATAGAAGAATAAATGTATTGTAAATATGAAGAGTGGTAACAGTTAGACACTTGACGTGGATAAACAAAATACCCTTTCACAAGAATTGCATATCGATGATAAATGATAACCGAAAAGGATCTGGCTTATTAACAAGTAGCCAAACAACAAACAAAAAGGAGGAATAAGTAAAAATGATAAGACTCGCCAAAAACTACTCTAGATAACTAATTGTGTACAAAATATAAAGTTAGCAGAAATCAGGCAGTATACCATCTAAAATGAACTAGCTAGCCCACTACTCATAAACAATAAAACTTACAGATACAAACCAATCAAAATACTAACAACACTGGAAAAGGAAACCTTGGTGGTAGTGAAGCCAAAGTAAAACCATTATCTTATCTTAATAAAATACTCAAGAGAGTGCTAAATTTCTGACTCACATCTGATGTGAGTCAGAAATTTATTTCTGTTCCACACGTGATTGTGTGTTGATTATTTCTATCAAGAGAATGGTGTTTGCAGTAACTACCACTCACAATGGTGAGAAAACCCCCTGACTAGTGGAAATTGGCTTCTACCTGGAAAACTAAAATTTTCACTCACATTGTTTTATTGCATGAGCAAATTTAGGAGGAGGTAAATGGACTGAGTACTGATATAATTTGAATTATTTGGGCAATCTAGGAAATTAGTTAACAGTCTAGGGATTTCATGAGATGTAAGATACCCACACCATGGACCTCTTTGTTCTAAGACAGTCAGAGTGAGGTGACTCGGGGAACCACAGGCACAAGCACAGGGCCGCTGGCTACCCACCATTTTATTTATGTGCTAATCTTGTGATGGCAGAAGTATCAAGAATTCTCTGACTGCGAAATCTGGTTGATTATGCTTCCGTTTTCACGGCAGAACTGTCTACAACAGTTAAAGTCATGAAAACATGTCACCAGAGAAATGATTTCCCTCAAAATCATTTTGTTCAGAAGTTGTAGTTTTCATCAGCACATTATATAAATCTGGTATAGCTATATAATATGTCGGAATTCACTCACGTAGACATTAAGAGACATGAAAAAGGAACCAAAACTATAACAACTGTGAACTACTGTGACCAGATTATATGCAACTATCACTATCATTATGTTTACAGTCTCTAAAACCCATCATCTCTTATAAAAGGAAAGGTGATGAGAAATTAAAGAAGAATAAACCCACTATTGGATTATGGTCTTCATTGAAAAAAGAGTGCCTTCACTGCAAAAAGAGTGCCTTCACTGCAAAAAGAGAGCCTTCACTGCAAAAAGAGTGCCTTCACTGCAAAAAGAGTGCCTTCACTGCAAAAAGAGTGCCTTCACTGCAAAAAGAGTGCCTTCACTGCAAAAAGAGTGCCTTCACTGCAAAAAGAGTGCCATCACTGCAAAAAGAGTGCCTTGATCCAAGGATATCATACGCGTAATCAACATGACCCAATCCCTGAATGCAAAGTGCATGGAAAGTCCGTTACAGTTAAACATGTTCTGTGTGACGGTCCCATTTTGAACTATTAACAAAACTTTTGGAAACAAATTTCTTAAAGAAGTTTTTATCAGCATCTTCAGTATTTACAGCATATTATATTTTTAGATTTTCTGTTTTATTGAATATGATGTAATACTTTTATTGATAACAAATCCTTTAGCCAAACCCAATGAAAGTCAAGAATGCTTATTCAGTGGCCCTGTTAATAAAGTAATAATAATAATAATAATAATAATAATAATAATAATAATAATAATAATAATAATAATAATAATAATAATAATAATAATAATAATAATAATAATAATAATAATAACAGTTATAAATTGTATCATAAAGGCACCTAGGAAATTTTTTAAAATTTCATGTTCAATGACTTTTGCACTATAATAAAAAAGTTGAGATTTCTATTTATTTTTAAAGTGTTGATCAAATACTCTTTCCATATGCAGATATTATATGAAACTGATGTAATTGCTGCAAAGCAACCAAGGCAGCAGTCATTACGACTACATCAAAATAGGTGTTCTTATAAATAATCACAAGACATCATTGATCGTCACTTAGACTTATACACGGCAGACTTTGTGGAATGAGAAAGTAATAATAACAAATCAAATAAGATTAAACCCACACCATGGCTATAGTAGTCGATAATAACTGAATTATATATAAAGTACTATTAAGTTGTCTGAGGAGTGGACTTGCTTGTTTAAGACAATTTCACAGCAGGCGCCAATCACACAACTACGCTAAATATGTTAAATATGTTAGTGTCGTATTATGATGCACTTTTACCTCTCATTGTTTGGGTAAACTATTGTTATCATTAAAAAGTACGACTCGAAGGTCCGAGCCAACGGGTTTGTTCTCTAATGGGGTGAAAATTGGATCAAGGTAAGTTAGTTTAGCCGGCTTGTGGGGATCGATGCATATAAAGAACACAGTACGATATCAACTGAGAACTATTGAATGTTTTATGAGACTGTCCTGATTTCAACCATGGACAAATTAAAAGTCTGGACCTAAATCTCTGAAAGAAATTTTGTTAGTATCAACATTTCCACTGTGTCCAGTTAGATGTTAGGAAGTAGGGCGTTGCTCGGTGAAAGAATATTTGTTTTAGGAAGTAAAAAGATCCTCGGGACCAGAATATTAGGATGAATTGTAATTCAGTATTCTGATCGACCCAAATAATAATAATAATAATAATAATAATAATAATAATAATAATAATAATAATAATAATAATAATAATTAGGAGGTTCCTTTGCCTCGCTCCCTCTAATTGGCACAAACTTCTGATACATAGCAAATGGTGGAAGTAGATGGTGGGACATGGTGAAGTGAACAGTTGTGTTTGTGGAGGAAGTTTTACTTTTAATAAATTCTTCTGAGCACTGTTTCTGTACCAAAAAGATCTTAAGGAAGACATAATGCAAGTTTGTATCTATGGAAAAAAAGATTTGAATTATGGTATATATTTTTTTAACATCCATTTCTTAACCTTCCAGCCCGTCCACCAACTGCTGCACCTAATAACGAAGGAGGAAAGACAGGTGGTAGCAGCAGTACTGGGACAAAGGAAGATGACAATCCACTTGTTGGACCAAATTAGTAACGATAAGCTGTATGGAGAATGAAGACCACAACTGATGAACAATGTGTTGTGTGCGCAAGTGCACCGTTTGAATCCAGATTTAAAAAATTTTTTTGCATTTCAGTTGTGTGATGATGTTCGTAGTAATTTACTAAAATCATAATAATATAAACCACATAGGTGGGAACTGCAAAGAAAGGATTTCTATACGTAATAGGATGGGATTTTGATCACCTTCGTACACATGTTGCCCCTGTGGCATTTATTCAACAGGAAATACTATTTTTGGATTTCACACTCGTGCAAGAAAGCTTTCTGTCTGTACAGGCAGTCTAAGAATATCTGAACAGCAACTGATATTTCACACTTGCAATTTATAGTCTATATTTTCAGAGACTAAATGTACAGTTGCTATGAAAAGTTTTACGGAGATGATGCATTAGCAATGAGATGTACACTTTAAAGTACCAAGGAAAAGATGAAGATATAAATGTTAGTCTAGTGCCAGTAATTCCATGAACAACATGTATGGTATGCTTTAGTCTCAAGTTTACTGTAGGTTTTGTACAAAATGTATTTTTAGGACAATGGAAACTGTCTTCATATTTTTTGTTTGAGAAAATTATTCTAAATAGTACAATATCTATTAAACTAGTAAGCATGGGAGCTTTGATATTAATTTATTAGTAGATGTTATGGCACAAAGTGCCCCTTTTAAGTAGCTATGTAGGAAACTATTTATCCGGTTGCACAAAGCAAGACTTAATCATTTGTCAGCCAGTAACCATTCAGATTACATGGAACTGAGGTCATACATGTTTCAGATTTCTTGAATATTTTGAAAATTGTTGATATTCCTATAAATGAAATTCATTTTCTAGAAATGAAGCAGTATACAGAAATACATCATCTGTGACAACAGGTTTTGAAATTTAGGAACAGACCAACTGGTGGTTGTTCACGAGGTGAATAAACTGGAATAATCATATGGGCAACTTCCTTTTAATCTTTCAAAGAAGGTTTTAAGATATTCAGCAGTTTGTGAACTTTTGCATCTTAGATCTTTAAAAAGTAATTCTTTATGTACCATGTCTAAAATTTTGAATGTGTAGATATCTTACAAATAACAAATGTTTCCTATTGATTGTAAATGAAGCGAATTGCATTATATTAACACGAAAAACCACAGAGATGTCATTTCAGATTTTTTCTATGGTAACAAGGCACTTATTTTGTCTCCTTATTCAAAAGGAATATATATATTTATATATATATATTATATATATATATATATATTTATCTATATCTATATATATATATATATATATATATATATATATTTATATATATATCTATATATATATATATATATATATATATATATATATATATATATATATATATATATATATATATATATATATATATATATATATATATATATGTGTGTGTGTGTGTGTGTGTGTGTGTGTGTCATTTTGAGCTATCAAACTTCGCAAGACTACTTACTTTGTTCAATCAGGCTTGATTCTTTTAAAATGAACCAGAGACCATTTCCGTTTAGTAGTTTCTTAATGAAATAATGAATGATTTTTCTTGAAGGGTAGAACCGTCAATACTGAAAGTACTAGAATTAGGGCTCCAGAATCTACAACCAAACTACAGGTCTTGTTGATTTGTAATGTGTTAAACTTCTAATACAAGACGAACTTTCTCACCAGGACATTTGCTATATTATTTTACAACCATAGAAATCCATAACCTTTATGTTTCTCATTTCTTTGCCCAAAAAGCCTTCTTTGTTTACTAGCCTCTCCACTGACCTTTGGCCACTTTACATATAACTGACGATGCTTTTGAGCAAAGCGGAAATAATCTCATAAACGTCAGGCTAGTTGGTTTTTCAAGACCCCTATGCAGTTTAAAATTACAAGGTTGTAGGTTTTATTCTCTTTTCATCTTCCCTGCAATACCTCTAAGCAATACGCCTATTTTCATTTTTGCTTCAATAAGACTGATGGACGGATGTTGTGATTTGACATGACTAGGCATTGAAGATGTAAATTATTTTTTATCTTTGCAAGCCTTTTAATTACTCTTGTAAACTATAAATTGTTGGTTTGAGCAATGGTGAATTTTAATGATGGGTGGGATTTTCATGATCTTTTCAATATTGATGTGTAACAGAATAAGTATCTTTCAGCACTGACTATGAAGGGTTGAAAAAAGCATTACTGAAAAGTACTCTGAATCACGCCTATTGTGGGACTGTACTAAACTAATGCTTAAACATTGCTCTTAACATTATTGTATAGATGTGAGAGTTCACTAATTTTAAATGCGTAACTATTACAAGGCTAACTGTACATTACAGTTAGAGTAGTATTCTATAAGATTTATGTAAATCGCACAAAATATTATTGTTCATTTAATTGTAAGAGAAAAAGAAAATACTGACATAATGATATTCTGGAAGAGAATATTTTTCTATATTGTAAATCACTTTAGTTAAATGCATCAGTCAGATACCAATGATAAGACCCTAAGAGCAGTTAGCTATAAATATACTCAATATGGTTTAAGTTTGATATTTTTAGTTCATCAGTTCCTGATTTACATTTTTTTGTTTAATTGTTGACCTGAAACACTGTCACAGTGAATAACTATTGTTTATATATTAATTTCAGATCCCTTCAATGACTGTGGTAGGTTCTAAATACTTACCATCACTAATGTGTAAAATTAAATCTATGGTTGGTTGAAAAGAACCTGAACGGTATTTTGGGTTCAAATACTGCATGAAGATTACAAGTTTAATTACAACAAAGGACATGTATTTGTTGGGCCGACTTACAAATACTGTCCTTGTATACCTAGCGTTACGTAAACTTTGAAAATCCATGTATGCTATCGGCAGTCTAACAGGATGTAGCACTTAGCATCTATTACAGGTAACTGGTTTTCTGTAAATAATCTGCGTAAAAACTATGATGAATAGAGGAGGACCTTAAGAAATTTAATATAATTAACAAAATAAAAATCAGATTCTTACCAATTACAGCACACTGTTACAGTTTTCTTAATAATTACTAACGCGTAATCTGGAATCTTACAACGCTTCATTACTATGTCCTTGAATTTCCCCAGATTTATGCACCTTGCAAGCAAATGCAGTGATAAATTTAGAATATAAAAGAAGAATATGTTATACTGTATTAAAAGAAAGGTTGATTATACACTGAAGTTCCAGTGCTATATATAAGTGCGATAAGACCAATCTGCAAAGTTTTATGTCAAATAACAGTACAAACAGCAAAACTACTCTTGATAAAATTGCAACTTAGATGTGCAGTGTATTAATTATGATTTGGTAAATGGTAATCCAGCCAGTAATCTCAAATGTTAAGTGCATACATGCTGTTGCAGTTTTTATTATACAAAAAATACACTAGTCTTTATACTCGTAGATCACTATTAAAACAAATGACAATTCATTCCTTGTTATTTACAGTTTAATGAATATCAAAATAGAAAATCGAAAGAATGTTAGCTTAGTTAACTACTTTAAGATTAGTTCCACTTAGTCATTATTAACAACTGGAGCTATACATTGTTTGGTGAAACTTATCTTCAAATGGTAACTACGTGAACACATAACTCAATTTTTCATTATGATTATTTAAGCCTAATATCAACCTTATTAGCTGACAATAGGCTTGAATAAAGTACGTGTAAGGTCATTTGAACAGATGGAAAATCAGTGTCAAGATAATCAAGAACTGAGTCAGTTCAAATGTCAACTAATTAGAAAGTTAAAACAGAGTTATGTTGTAATATATGATTAGAAAACTTCTTATTAACTATAATTGTAGTGTTTAACTTCACCATGAAATATTTTTCTTATGGATTTGATTTCAGGAAATATACAACATTATTATACATCCCTGCTTTAGGGTTAAGCATGAGTTTTCATTTGTAAAAAGTAGTTCAGGTAGACCTAACAATAGATTCCATTGTGTCTTATAACGAAAATATCAATGTGTAATTGAAAATTTAGAGTAATTTCAAATAAAATAGATAATGTTCTTTGTGTGTGAATATCCTGTAAGGGGACATGCCACTATACATTTCATATTGCGTGGAATCTTACACTTTTTATTTGCACTGCATATTCATGATCTTTACACAATATTAAGCCTCAAAACTAGTTAATATATTTCACTTACTTTTTTTCTGTATAATGAGATTTACTGTACAGTGTCTTGTCTTTTCTGTCTGGAACAATTTACTTCACTAGAGTAGTATGCTCTTGTTCCGTGATTACCACCACAGTCTCTGTCTTCTCTGTTTTGAAATCCTTTCCGAGATGCCCCTGCCTCTGACAATAGAAGCATGTTTGCATATGATACCTGTCGCCTGTGCTATGTTTCCCATCGTTAGACAACCTCATCACCATTCTCATGTACAGCCTTGTGAATCTCAGGTTCACATTTTAGAATGAAGTGGGTAGTTCCACCTGCAGCAGGCTTGCTGAATAGCTACTTTATCTTTGCCCTTAAATGAGGGATAAACTTTAGAAAAGGGTTTCTGTCAACTAACGCTTCAACCACATGATCTTCCCCATCATAGACATTACAAACAGTTCTTCGTTGGAGGAGTCGGTAGAGTTCTCGGCTGGCACTCTGCCAGGCCCGAGTTCGTGTCTCCGACCGGCCAATGAAGGATTAGAGGAATTTATTTCTGGTGATAGAAATTCATTTCTCGCTATAATGTGGTTCGGATTCCACAAATGAGCTGCAGGCCCCGTTGCTAAGGTCTAACCAATTGGTTCTTAGCATCTCAGTGGTCTGAGTAAAATAAGGTGTCTAATCTTTTAATTTATTATTTTGGTTTCAGGAGTAACTTTGCTGTTACCCTCTAGCTCAGTGGTCTGGTTAAAGCAAAGGTGAAAACAACACTACCCTTTGAGAGAGACTTCATTTAATTGGGATATCCTTATTTTTGTAATTTTTCCTGTTTCAGTTTTCACCAACAAATGCTTTTCCTTGACCATACCTGCATAAATTTTCCTGTCTTCATTTCATTTCTTACCATTTCCATCTCCTTTCCTGATCTCTCAGTTTTTGAGTCAATGAAAGTTCATTATGTCATCATGTGTTTCATCTCTATATGCACTTGCATGAGCATATGTATATATATATATAACAAACACACATACACACACACACATATATATATATATAATCAGAAAGCTACAAAGACGGAAATAATATATTGTATATGATTGTATATATCACGGTGATGTGATAAATAGTCATTGGGATATCCATGGCAGGGCAAAGCAAAACACCTGAGTTCGACGGGTGAGTTGATGGGAGATGATATTTTTCTCTTGCGTTAGTGCGTAAGTTGATTCCTCGTCCGTCGCTGGTTCGACCCCACGGGTTGGACTTATTATTTAAAAAATCGGTAACATATATGAAAACATATTATTTGTAGAGCTTGATTGGATATTAAAGGACGTTTGTAGCTTTCTGATTGTATATGAATCACGGTGATGTGATAAATAGTCATAATTCTTACACGGTCAACATGGCAGAGGTGGGTGGATATCGTTCCAAATGCAAAACACCTGAGTTCGACGGGTGAGTTGATGGGAGATGATATTCACTTATACCTCTCATTTCGACATGCGTCCCTGTAGTCCTGATTCCTCGTCCGTTTCGACCCCACGGGACGGTGGACTTATTATCAATGAAAATATATTACCGAGGTAGTGAGGATGCTTTCTGATTGTATATGAATCACGGTGATGTGTCATCACGTGCGACAAACGACTACACGGTCAACATCAGAGGTGGGTGGATATCGTCTCCAAATGCAAAACACCTGAGTTGACGGGTGAGTTGATGGGAGATGCATATACTTGTGGCCGACTGCGTTAGTGCGTCCCTGTAGTCCTGATTCCTCGTCCGTCGCTGGTTCGACCCCACGGGACGGTGGACTTATTATCAATAAAAATTCCCCTTCGGTAACATATATGAAAATATATTATTTCCGAGGTAGAGCCAATTGGATATTATATATTGTATATGAATCACGGTGATGTGATAAATAGTCATATAATATATATATATATATAGTGTAATATATTGTAATATCGTAATCATTATACCCAAAGGAGATTAATTTGTATGTGCGTCTGCCCGGCCGCTTATCAGTTATAGTTCCTCTGAGTTTATGTTATTCCAATGTACAGTGAATTCGATATTAAACAATATATGTAGGTTAATATTAGTAAAATTTAAATATTTGTGCGCTTATGTAACAAAAATTTCTTTCATTTCCCGAAATATTTGCATAAACTCGTGCACACCAAAATACACACATATGTATCTATTTATATATGTATATTTAAAATATAAAATATATATATATATATATATATATATATATATATATATATATATATATATATATATATATATATATATATGAATTTTGTCACGTAAACCGTGACTTTTTAATATTTGCAAATATTAATCTGCAATAATTGTCGATTAATATCCACTTCACTATATCTCGGGAAAACTTACACCCAGGGCGATTTATGGTTGATAAGTGTTTCGTCATCAGTGGGATTCGAACTGCCGCCTGGTTAGGAAACAACTGTTGTACATTGACTTTAAACCACTGAGCCATCAAGCTAATATCAGCTCTGTTTTACATATGCTTGTAGAATTCAGGTTTTTGTACTCAGAATTGATATCAACCCACCTTCACCATGATAACTGATTGGTAAATTTGTAACGTGGCTAATTAAGAAATTTTGTCACATAAGCTGTGAGATATTTTATATTCACAAATATCATGACGTTCCGTTCACTGTAACTTGGGAATAGCTTACTCCCAATAGGAATTATAACTGGTACGTGCTATTTCACCAGTGGGTCCGAATTGTTGACTGTTTGGAAAAACGACGTCCACCGAGTATGTGTGATTGTGTTCAAATGACCTCTTTTAGTTGAACTTATTTTTGGATAACTACTACGCTGTCATTGCTCCAACCATGAAATCAAGTCAACGAACATAAAACGCGTCATGTTGGTTCAAGCCAACGCCATTCGGATAGTTAGTAGAAACATTTCAAATGTAAAAGATCTTCGAGTATCGTTCCCAGGACAACGGTGAAATGCAAATATATTTCCTAGCAGTTTTGAAAGCCCATGATGTACATATTTACACAGATAAACAATCTTCAGTCCAACTGATTCAGTATTATATTCCCAAAGCAAAAATATTTATATTGCGTACACATTTACGTAAACATTCAGTCATATAAAACGAAAATTTGTAATGATTTTGGGCGAGGGGCAAGCTTTTAACAAACTTGTTGTTCCTAATGTTATAAATCATTGAAACAAAATTTTAGATGTCACAGTCGCGCAAATGTGATTTTCAGCTTAGGTGTACAAAACCAGCAAATGTTTATCTTGAGCATTTGTATTGATATCTTCCGTTGTTTAATTTGTTGATGGTCTGGCCCAAATGAAAGGCCTATGAACTAACTACAGGCCATACATGTAATTTTATAAACTAGGTCACTACGTTGTTAAGGACCGCTTCTTTTTTTCTTGCAGTGAGGTTCTGCGAAAAAAATTACATTCACTTTGTGTGTTTTCGAAAATGATTTAATATATTGAAAGTGATGAAGTATGTCAACAAACTTAATTAGCGAATTCGTCTTCCCATCACTTTTATTAAAGTATATCTTGACAACTTTTCGTAAAGTTATTGCTATAAGTCATCTTCAGTAAAATGCGTCAAAAACTCTTCAACGAATTACTGGCATAATAAAGATAGATTTTACAATTCGCGAGGAACGAGAAAAATAAACAAATAATTCTGCCTTATGGCCTGTCCACACTAGCGGGCGTGCCCGTCGGACACTTCCAGCTGTTTATATTTCCTCTCGCTTCTGAAGCAGTGTTACCAGACAATAGCATCGTTCTGGCTCCATAATCAGTCGGTTAGTATAGTGGAACGGGTTATGGGAACAGTGTTTGCCAGTCGGGCAGTGGCCGCTAGTGTGGACAGGGCTTTAGTGGAAGAGTTCACCACAAGGAAGGATCTACGGACAGCGACTTGACGAAAAGGCAAGGAAAGATAGTTATGAGGATTTATTAGTGAAGAAGATATGTGGCCTTAAGCTCCTGCTTATCAATTGCAATTTCGGCTGCGTCTGCGACATCGTTCACAGCATCATTCCACTATTCCTTTAGAAATTTTCAGGGACCTTTAACATCAGCATTATGATGTTAGACACAGAATTGTACATTTGCCATTCAAATTTTCCAGTATAATTAAATCCTCCAAATGTTTGAGGGATTCTTTTACCGAGTTAAACCGTCTCCATTACGAAGGACGATAAATCAAATACAGCAGTAATAACGGGTAACGTACCTTATGTCTCAGAAAAATTAAACTGATTAAACGGTCTAGTATAAACATGAGATGGAACATATAAAATTCACTGGCGAAGAATATTCTAACTGTAATTTAAGAAAAAGACTGCGAAATGATAAAACCTCATTACCGAATT
This sequence comes from Macrobrachium rosenbergii, assembly GCF_040412425.1. Lineage (NCBI taxonomy): Eukaryota > Metazoa > Arthropoda > Malacostraca > Decapoda > Palaemonidae > Macrobrachium > Macrobrachium rosenbergii. The sequence goes on along the minus strand of NC_089776.1, from coordinate 19,122,749 downwards.
TATACCACTTTTTTACCTAGCAACCAGATTTTATTGGTCTGGTTAAAACTCTTTAACTAAATAATCCTAAGAGGCCTATCAGCTTTACAAACTTTCAAAATACGTCGCAGAAATGTTATCACGAATCTTAGATGCTACCTCTGGCACCCATTTGATTATTTTTTCAGATTTGACGGAAAAAGTAGAAGGCATTGCGTTTAATCAGGTCTTCAGGAAAGTAAGCTTTGATGTAAAGTACAGCCTTCTGGCAGAGTTGAATGAACAAGACATTGAAAATCACATTAAGAATAAAAGGTCGTTGATTTCCTTTTTTTTAGACATTGATATCAGAAGTAAACTTTTTCGGAGTTATGCGTGTATGTGTATATATATGTATGTATGTATGTATGTATGTATGTATGTATGTATGTATGTATGTATGTATGTATATATATATAAATATATATATATATATATATATATATATATATATATATATATATATATATATATATATATATATATATATATATATATATATATATGTATATATATATATGCAAAAAATAATTTGGCTGACGTGCATTATTTTTCACAGCATGCTAATATAAAATCTCTTACTTTCTCTTCAGTGTTAAATGGTTCGGACATTATACCACCTGGGTTACATTTTATAAACTTTTTGAACTGACGGAATGAAAGATTTACCCAAGGAAAACCTTTTATTTCTTTGGCTTCGTTAGCTTTGAATCCATCAAACCAGTTTTGAAAACATTGTCATTTTCTTTATACAAAGAGCACTGGAAACCTTGCTTATGAAATCGGATGTAATAATACTGGCTCTAAAACCTTTTAGAATCTGCTTTAATAAAGCTGACAAATGACTCTTAGACGGATCTAAGTCTAGGTCTTCCCATTTTTTATCCCATTCTGCACAACAGAAACCAGGGAATGTCACCGTAATACTTCTTAATGCTTCTTGCCTTTTTATTCGTTCTTCTGATCCAGTACAAAAGCCTTCCTAAAAGAATCTAGGAGAGTTTTTCATATCTGATCACAAACGTAATGACTGTTGCAGGCACAACAGTGGTAAATATATGATTATATTCGCCCTGATACGTAATATATATTGCACATATAATCATACACACATATATCTATGTATCTATCTATCTATATATCTATCTAGCTATATATATACATACATAAATATATGTATATATACATATATATATGTGTACATATACTGTATATATATAATTTATATACATGTATATATATGTGTGTGTGTGTATATATATAATTACCACCGGGAAAATTAAAGACTGTGTGTAATGGTTTCGGCTTTGTTTCGTCAGTGGCTTAGAAATAAAGCTGAAACTGGTTAGGATTCACACACAATATTTTAATTTTCCTAGCGATAATTATATATATATATATATATATATATATATATATACACATGTATACTTATATATATATGTGTGCATACATACAGTACATACATACATACATACATTTATTTTCACCATATTCCTTTTTTTAGGTCTAAGGAGGAAACTCCTGCTGGCGTTAGTCTTCCGGTTCTCATTGAGTTTTTTCCGGGATGAGGTTGCTAGCCTCATGCTTTATATATATACACATATAATTATATATAAATTATCTATACATATGTATTAATGTATGTATATAAATTTATATATAAATCAGTTTGCGAATGACCTACGATAAAAGCTGAGTAAAATCAATCATACCCTCCTTATCCTGTACACGTTAACTCGGTCTATCTACAGAAAGGGGCGAGGTGCGGGAAAGGGCGGGAACACCCAACGCCTGAGCGGCGGAGGCGAAGGCAAAAAGGCAGGAAGAGACAGATCGAAATTACCCTCTTCCTGGACTACTTTTCCTCCTGTCCTGAAAACGAGAGGAAGGGAAAGAGGTCGAGCGGAAAGAAAACGGAAAGGCGGGGAAACTCGGTCTTTGCGTCTTCGAGCGACCTTCCACAAGAGGAAGAGAAATGTGGCATCCGAGAAAAAGGGACAGTGAAAGTTTTACGTGTTTTGCCTTTTGTGTCATCTGCTGCTATTTTGGAATCGTGTCAACCTCGGCGGGAACTTTGGGTTGTTTGTATTTGCCAAAGCTCATAATAGCCGCTCTTTTATTCGTCGCATTCATGAGTTTAGCTATAATATTCAGAGCAATCTCATGTGATTGGTTCCTAAAAATTTTGATGCTGTTGATAAACAATTCGAATAAAAACTTGGCATGGCTACTATTTACTGTCAAGTTTTATGACTGTTTGGTCTAAATCTAGATCATTATTCACCAAAAATTCATAATGCCAAAAGACATTTGATTGACTAACAAGATTCTACTCACTAATTATACAAAACTGCAACAAATTTCTAAACACCCGTTACTTCAAATTCAAAATATTTCTTCTTCAGGTAACAAAGTGGAATGATGAGATAATGAAACATTATCTGTATCATTAGAACTAAATTGTCTTTATGATATGAAAGTTATCGGTGGAACTGCACTGAGTACATTAGAACTAAATTGTCTTTATGATATGAAAGTTATTGGTGGAACTGCACTGAGTATCTCAGCTATAATTTTTATCGGTATAGTGACGTGAACTTTATTGAACCTGCCCTAAAACTTACTTATTTCTTGCAGTAACGCTGGACATTTTGATGCATCTATTTTCCCTCCATTAGAAAATTCGTCCTCTTGTTAACTGGCACTGCAATGAGCCTGACATATCACGTTCTGAAATACTCTGTTAATTATGACATTCAGCGTCTTGTTCAAATCTAATAAAAAAAGATACCTTGTTCTAGGAATATTTTTTATTAACTTTGGAAACATGATCAATTTAATTCTTCTATTTTTACCAGTGTAGAAAAACGAATTGATTCTTCGGTATAGGAACCATTATTTTTGGATAATAATACCAGGCTATTCACGTTTAACGGGTTTCAAGTTAATTATGTACATGAAGACACGTTAGTGGGTAGATAGGAATAAAACTTTTGGGGGAATTGTTCTCCCTTGTAATCACCGTTACATTAGGTTGTAGTAACTTTTAAAGAGACGGGACTTTGCAAGGAAGGATTACTAAACCTTGGAAGAGGTTTGCGATTTCCGAACGCTAAGGTTATTATCAGAACTAATCAAAACGTCCATAAGTGAAGAAAGAGAGAGAAAGAGGAAAACTTGTGTGGCATTTCAAAATATCACCTTTTATAATGTGTTGTGTAAACGATTCCATAACATCTTAGAAATATCTATATGCTAATTAGCATTCGATGTTTACCTCTGGTAAATACTGTCGGTTCAACGTTGCAGTTATTAAATCTTAAGTGAGCCTAGACAAAGTTCATTCATTAATTCTCCTACTCTTCTTCTTCTTCTTCTTCTTCTTCTTCACATTTATAATACACAGAAATCCGTGCGTTTTCGTGTTAAAGGTTTACGTTGGATGTGAGTATTAAGGCTTGTGGTTATCCGCGCTGGAGACCTGAATTACATTTGGTAGTTTCTGTGCTAAGTATGGGTTGTAAACCACAATGGTGAGTAATTAACAATGAATCTTAGGCCTTGGGAGTTTGGTAATTAATTGCAACGATTATTCTGGGAAAGCCTGTAATCGAAGGCACATTTTCCTCCTCTGATTTCCAAAGTAAGTTTAGCGCAAGTCCTTAGTGTATACTCACGAATAGCTGACAAAGATTTACGACTGCAAAGGAACTTTAAGCTTCAGGTTATTTGAATATTTTTGTGATTTAGGAAATGGATATTTTGTCAAATCCAGCACAATCATAACAAGAAAGCCTAGTATTTTCCAAAAGCTTGATATTTTCAGTTTTACTGTCAACTTGGGACCTACAATTGTACATTTGAGGACTCCTAAAACCAAGGCTGCATCTTGGCTCAGATAATTTGAAGCTGTAGTCGCTAGTCTTGTGTTGATAGGACTGCCTACAAACTATTTGCTGGTTGAATTATGTACAAAATTTAATCTCTTAAATGATTTTGAAATTCAGTCTTGATAGCATGACTAGTCAAAACAAATATTTAATAATGTTATTCTAGTTTTGATTGAAAATCAGCATAACTGCATCAATATTGGGATAATCCTATCTCGAGGTGGGACACTTTCTTAATCTTTCGCTCTAGTATATTTTGCAGCTTCCTAAATTGTATGTTAGGCCGATTATGATAGGGAGAGTTTCTGCAGTCCCTCTGTTAATAACAGAATTAATAACAAATTCTTTAATAGAACACTCATCAAGATCTTTTTTAACAAAGAAAATATTTCTAAGATGATATCCCCTTATCCTTACAACAATATTGATTCGAGAATCTCGAGATAGGAAAAAAGAGAGTCCAGCAGCACACCTAAACTGTATTCGTAGTCTGGATTAGATTACTATCGATATTCGGCTGAATGTCACCAGTGCTTCTGAACTTGTTTTTCTTCTCCAACAACACGAAGTCAGAGTTGTTTTCATTTAGTGTTGGTTGCGTTTACGTTGGTAGGAACATTGTATCCTCGATGCCATTAAATGGGGAAATAAAATTAGGTGTTATCCGCAAACAAGTTGAATTCCACCCACCCCTTCTGTGGTGTCGGGTCGTTTCATTTGATAAGTCATTTAGGCGTAAGCACGTTTACGTGCAAAATGGGCGCACAGTTTAGTACCATATGGGGATATAAATATATAATAATGGTAAATACCATAAACATAACGTATATATTGTTTTATATATATATGGTGTGACTTGCTTGTGTGTGTGTGCATTTGTGTCATTACAGACACACACACACACACACATATATATGTGTGTGTGTGTGTGTGTGTGTGCACAAAATAGGATTGCATCTAACACACTTTTCGTCGGGTATTCACTTTCTTAATGTTTTAAAAGATTAGTTTGCATTTCCAGTCAGTACACAGTACTTTTTGTTAGGAAAACAATTATCCAAATACTTAAAAGATATATACGCAGCTCGGATGGATCATAAATCATTTGGTAGTTTATGCACAGTTATCAAAAGCTGCACCAAGATCAAGTGAACCCACGGTAATGTCATCCTTTATTTCCAGTATGTCATTTACAACGAGGCTTATAGCTGTCTCTGTAGGTTTTAATTGCTTGTAAGCTGACTGGCTGTACGTTAAATCTGTTACCCTTTTTCAGGTAAAAGTATATCTTAGTGTTTAACCAGACCACTGAGCTGATTAACAGCTCTCCTAGGGCTGGCCCGAAGGATTAGATTTATTTTACGTTGCTAAGAACCAACTGGTTACCTAGCAACGGATCCTACTTATTGTGGAATCCGAACCACATTATGACGAGAAATGAATTTCTATCACCAGAAATAAATTCCTCTAGTTCTTCATTGGCCGGTCGGAGAGTCGAACGCTGGGTCAACAGCGTGCTAGCCGAGAGCTCCACCCACCCTTCCATTGAAGAAGTCCTTTTTCAGGTGAATAATTAAATGTTCAGTAATTACATGTTTTAACATTTTGGACAAGAATGACAGAAATAGGTCTGTATGAACTTCATTTTGATAATCAAGTGCACCTTTCAAAAATGGTTTAAAATGGCCACTTTCTTATTTATAGGAAACTTGTATTCTGAAATGCTGGTATTTACAATATTAAACAATATATCAGTAAAACATAAAATCGTTCACTGCAACAAAATCAGATATGATCATTAGATCAATTGTACAGTTCGTTTTATCTATCCTTTTAATAATCCTCATAACACCATAGTTATTTGCTGTACTAAATCTCGATAGTCTTACTTTAGTATCAGGTGCATTATTAACCTGATTTAGCGTTTCAAGAAGCCTCAGTTATATTTTAAATGCTATTTCTAATAATTCAAGAAATCCATTAGCCACTTTTAACATTACTGAAACCAGCAGAAAGCATTTTTCTTACCATTACAAGTCATGTCATCAAGAATTCTACAGTTTATTTATATTCGCTGCTGCTTTTCGAATTTCCTGATTGCAATCGTGACTCTCACTTTTTCTGATCAAGTAACTATAGTGGCTCTTTACTACTTTATGCTCTTACCATGCAATTTGATTTTTAAACTTTGCAATTAACTTCTTTACATCTATTTTTCCATTGATGGGCACTTTTGTTTACCCGATTATAAACATTTGTAAAACCACCAACACAGTCAGCAGTCAGCCCTAAATGAATCTAATTTACTACGGCCACAAGGAGTGTTTATATCTTCACTCATTTTCATAGTCACCACTTTAATGAAAACATGTGGAGAGAAATTCAGTCTATTCTTAAAACTTCGTTTGTTTTCTTTATCACATTGGTTTTTGTCTGTGGTGCATCACTATATTGTGATCGGAAATAATGAGTAAAAAGCCACAATAATGTAATGTAAATGAGAGACTGTATTTTGGAAAACACAGCCTCTCATTTACATTATATTATTGTGGCTTTTTACTCGTTGTTTTTTTGCCTTGTGCCTTATTTCCTGCAGAGATGGTCCACCTCTCCTCAACGCAAATATCTAGTATACTATTATTTGTTAAGTCGCTTAAAATTTTATTTGTGTAGGCCAAGTCGAAGCTGTTGCGCAGTCAACCTTTTTGACCAATCGATGTGATTCCAACAACTCATTATAATTAGAGACGACTGCATTTCCAGAAGTATCCATAATCCTCAACAAAAACATTAACGCTCGACCGTCGAAGTCTACAAACAACGGTTAAGGATAATCTCTGATTTGAGTATTTGAAGCTTTCCCCAATATATTGAAAACTAGTTTCTGAGTTCTCTTAGGAATTTCAAGATGAGGAAACTACTAGGACCAGAAACTCCGATCCCTTCCCCCGACCCGCCCCCCTCGGGGAATGAAAGAAAATATGAGTAAGAAGGGTTAACTCACCTATTTTAGCAGTATGTTTTATTCAGCCTTGTTTCAGCAAGACCTAGTATATCAAAATATTTCTCATTAATCAGCCCTCTAATTTTCTGTATTTTATTACCGATTGACTGAATACTTACAAAGACGCACTTCAAAAGATTAACACTTTTATCCACGATCAGTACTTACTGCTATCCTGCTGATTTCCGCATCCAAAGCTTGGCAGTTTCTCGAACTCTCCGAGTGGACGGTATCTTCTCTTTCCTTACTCGAGCAATTTTAGACTTGGCAACTTTTGAATAGCATTCTTTGTTGCACGATTACAACAATCATTTTTGAATTTGAAAATGTTCTTCTCAAGGTGTAATACCTCTGCCAGTAAAATCAGGTCAGCTTATGATACCTGTCACGTATATCATCGGACCTCATCGTAACATAATTTTATTATCATCATCATCATGGAATTTCAGGATCACGCTGTAAAACGACGTAGGTAGTCCCACCTGCAGAAGGTTTCTCGAGAAATAAGTATACGTCGTAAACAGAGCACTATGTCGTCGTTTTTGTTGTGGTTAAAAGATTCACATTTTTTTATACATAAGTATATTTTTTGTAATTATAAGAAGAGGAGCATTTGCATTTCCAAGATGCCTCTTCAGCAGAGGTGAAGAATCATGTTGGAAAACATGCGAAAGCTCCTGTTATTAAGATTACAAATATACATATATATATATATATATATATATATATATATATATATATATATATATATATATATATATATATATACAATTGTGTTGAAGAGGTTTGTTGAAAACATGTGTGTGTGTATTATCACAAATGTACATATGTGTATACAATTGTGGCTGAAGAGGTTTGTTGGAAAACATGCAAAAGCGCCTGTTATTATTATCACAAATATACATATGTATATATACAGTTGTGACTGAAGAAGGTTGTTGGAAAACATGCGAAAGCTCCTGCTATTATAATCACAAATATACATGATATGTATACAGTATATACAATTGTGACTGAAGAGGTTTGTTGGAAAACAAGCGAAAGCTCCTTTTATTATAATCACAAATATACACATTTCTTGGAAGACATGCGAAAACCTCTGTGACTATAATTATAAATATACATGTGTATTCATCTACGGATCTTATAACGTTACGAGCTGATCTTCTTAGCAACATGGACTGACTATAGGTAAAAGTTTTGTCTCCCAGTGCATCAGCCACATCGTCTTCCTCACTATAAAATAATTACAAAGCATCATTTTTGGCTTCAGTTTCCCTAAATTTTTGTTTCAGCACTTCCTACCCTGTTGCGTATCCAGGTTGCTGCATCATTTCTGTTGCCTGCTTCAGCAAAATTGACAACAAAATTACCTACAAAGGCAAATTTTGTATTACTGATTGTAATGTCTTTAAGGCCATGAGCGACCCCATTTTTCACTGCAATGATTTTGAGCTTCGGCCAGCCCATGACAAAGTCAGCTCAGTGGTTATCTTTAATAATAATAATAATTGAGCCGGGTCCTAAACGGCATGGTGCTTCATAACAACGATCGCTATATGACTAGTTTATGATACCGGCGTTACGTCGTCATTGACACATTGTTACATGATATCAATAATGAAAGAATAATTTTTATATTAAATCTCCGTTATTGCTACAAAAGGGATGCCAACCTTGGCGAAATTGTCATAGAATGATTTTAGAGAAATCGACAAATACAGAAATAAGATAAATTAATCCCAAACTGATCTGAAATAGAGATGCAATTCAGAGGACAAAATTTTTATAAAACCATTTATCTGGAACTTGGAAATCTTAGCAATATTTTGAAAAAGAATATTTTCTTTTGAACAAACTACATTCAGAATTTTTCTAACCATCGAATGAGGCATGACAAACATTTAATGATGCTAACGATATATATATATATATATATATATATATATATATATATATATATATATATATATATATATATATATATATATATATATCTAGAAAAATATATACTTATATATATATATATAAGGAAAATATAGATACGCACGGAAAACGGACACCTGGAAGAAGAAGGATGTATATATAGCCAAGGTCTCGAATTTTTGTTACACAAATATAAATACAATCTTAGTTTAATCTGGTCACTGAGCTGATTAACAGTTGATAATGTGGACTGGCCCAAGAAAGATTAAAATTTTCTTTTACGTGGCATTAGATACCACCAGTTTGAATTACCTTTTAGCAACGGGACTATTACAGCTTATTGTGTGGAAAGTTAATACATTATAGCGAGAAATGAATTATCTATCACCAGAAACAAATTCCTATATTGTTCTTCACATTTATATACATGAATTTTTGTTCGGAAAGCTATAACATTTTCTATATTAACAAATATAATTTTAACAAATAAAATCCACAAATACTGTTTAATATCATATTCACTTCATGGCTCAGTGGTCAAAAGTCACTGTCCAACGTTGTTTCTTTACTAGGCACCAGTTCAAATCCCAATGGTGAAAAGGTACACTACCTACAGTATATCGATTACAATTCCCCTTGATTATGTATGTATATGTATATGTATATATATATACATATATATATATATATATATAATATATATATATATATGTATATATATATATATATATATATGTATATATATATATATATATAAATATAAATTGTGTGTGTGTGTGTGTATGTATATACTAAAAAAACCCACGAATTTACTGAATAAAAAGTTATTACTTTCACAGAGGACCTCAATGATATGGAAGGTTCAGAGGAGGAGGTTCTCTATTTCCAATCTTTCATAGGTTCGTCCACCTCCATTTTCAAGGAGGTTCCTTGAAGATGGAAGCAGAAAAGCTTGGCAATAAAGAATCTTCTCCTTTGAACCTCTATATCATTGAGGTCCTTTCAGAAATATATATATATATATATATATATATATATATATATATATATATATATATATATATATATATATATATATATATATATATATATATATATATATATATATATATATATATATATACTGGAGAATTAGAGAAGAGAGAAAAAGTTATCGCACTCAAGTGAATTAGGAATTTATGAATGCATGATATCATGAAACCTGTTACCGGAGAATGCAGGTCTCATGAGGAAACTGATATTATCAGCATTATTTTTTCAACTTGGAAGCATCGCACTTGGCCTTGCTTTCAAGATGGTCCGAACAAAGGATTAACTTCCTGACAGAAGAATTCCTGAGGCTCAAAGTGACTCGGAAACATGAATTTAATTTTACTGAGATCTGGAACAGGCAAGCGCACAAACTAAGCTCTTGGTTGTTCATGTTTCAATTTCAGTAAATGATGTGATATTAGCATTCATCGACTATTTCGAAACCCGTGAAAACGTATTCTGCGCCCGTTTTCTATGACTGTCTCCATTCTTTCTGATTCCTTTAGTCTTTGTTCTTTCAAGAGACGAGTTCCTCGCTTCCACATTTTCTTCTCTATTCTTTCTCTTCTTTCAGGTCTCTGGTAGACTAAGGCAATGAACTGCCCGTACCGTCGGCCTTCACATACCAAATTTAACTGTTTCTTTTTTTTCTGAATTTTTTCCTTTTGACACACCCCCTCGATGAATTTATTTTACGATGTTAATTATCTACTTAAAATAGGCCGACTGATAACCACATACAAATGTTCGGCCGATAATAGGATGCTTATGTATGCCGATACCAAGGAACCCTGAAATGGCCAAAATGCTCTCGTTGGATTAGACACAATTTCAGTCACTACGCTTCCCTCATTTGCAATGTTGCTTCTGCGAGACTTCGAGGAAGAAGAGTCATAACAAGAATTCAGAGCCTAAAGAAGAACAATATTTCACTGACGAATTTTAACATGCGAACGTGTCCAATACTGCCATGCTTCAGAGGAGAGGAACCCGGCTATTAAGTAGACTCAGACTGAGGACGTTTTGATTTATAATGTGTTTATTTATTTGTCTCTAGTCCGCTAACAATGACTACCACGCTCAAGGTCAGCAGCACCACTTTCCTCGCTCTTTTACGGACATTAGTTCCGGCAACCCATTATGCATTTCCTGAAGACCTGTCACGTATTCCGTTATCACGTAGATAAGATCCTATCATATGTAGGTATCTTTGAAGAATTAGAACAAGCGAATTATTATTTGGGAAACACAGCATTCTAACCTCATTTAAGAGGTGAAAGCGATATTGCTAAAGTTACATGATTACGCTTATTTCACGAGTTCGTTCTTTTTCTTCAGTTTGTTGTCCATTCTTTTTCAGAACACTTTTTTTTTTTTCTCGTGGCCTTGCCAGATCTGTAGATTTGACGTAACAAAGCAGTTATTCATTTCTGGATAAACGAAGTGGCCTTTTTATTTTACTAGTCAGGTTTAAGAAAAATATTGCGGCCCTAGATCAGAAAATTTAAAGTCCAATAATGATTGGCAGTGGCAATAATATTCTTCGATATCTTTTATTTTCTCTCTTTATCTCTCTATCTCTCTCTTTCTCTCTCTCAGAGCCTAGAATTTTAAAGTTCATAAAACAAAATCGATTAGCGATGTAAATTCCACTGACTTCCAGGAACTGATCTACGGTGAGTTACAGAAAGGATTGTAACACTAAAATGACGCGCTTTCCACTGATGTAATTAGAGCTGTCTACTTTTGTCTAATAGTGGAGTTATAGTACTGTTATGGTGTACAGAGGCCAATCGAAAGAATAGCTCCAATTAATGATTCATAAAAAAAATATGTGAATTTTTAATGGTGTCCCCCTAGAGTTAAGATTTTAAGTTTGGAGGTACCTTCCTGTAGTTTTTGCTGTTAGAACCTTTAGTTGCTAAGATTCAGATGGCCGAAGGGATGAGGTAAAATCTTGCATTTACCCTCTGAAGCTGACCTATACTTTAATTTTCGAAGGTGGACTGCAAACGCCTTTTTATATTCCCACTGCCCCTACGTCATTATGATAGAGAAAATCGCCGTTCTCAGTTGCTGAACTTTTAAGGGGAAATGAGTTCTTAGAAGAGTACATATCTCTCTTGATGACAACACGCTCACTGAAATAAGCTAGGATGAAAATTGTATTATGATATTGTGGAATGGCCCTTGAAAGCAAGATGGAAATCTCTCTTTATTAAAAAAAACTTTGAAGGAAGGTTATGACCTGATAAAATGGGCCCAGCGACTGAGGAAAATCTTGTTGAGGAAGGAACAGTGAGAGTCGAATCAAAAAGCATAAGAACTCCAGATCAAGAATCGATAAAAGCTACAACCTCAATTGGAGGTGAGAAATAGAATAAATATTGAGCATAAGTTGAACAGGGAATAAAAGAATTCCTCAGACGTTGTGTAGGACCATTTTAAAAGAAAGAAACTAGTGGTTTGCGATTTCTGATACACTTTGGAATCCTTATTTCTGCATACCTAAAGGGCATTACTCTCTTTTATATGAATGGCATTCTCACCAGTATTAACCTTTGGTAATAAGTATACTTGAATTCCGTGACCTCCGCTATCGTAACGTTTTTGTTATTAGGTGGGGTGGCGCAATGAACTCTCTTTTTTGTCGACTTGTTTTTCTCAGTATAATCTTTTAATTAAAACCTATACTCACCTTGAAGCAGGTCTCGTTTCTGAAAGAAACATTCCACCAGGCTTCCCCGTAAGATCGATTTTGGTGGCGAAAATGACACCGAAAAACGCCCTTATGTCTCTACGGCCAAGCAGGGCGGTTCCAACAAATTAGAGGACCCTCTTCTGAAAAATTCCCACACCTGTCCCGTCCCTCCCACACGCTCTGTCTCTCCGCCCCTCACCTCACGCTGATAGAGGAAGGGGCTCGACTGACCGACTGCTCCTGCAGGTAGTGAGATACCAGCCTTGTGGTTCCTAGGGACTGGGAGCCGATTTCGAGGTGGGAGGGGAGCGATAGCGAATGCAGCCTCCAACGGATCGCAGCTCGAGGAGGCGTGGCGAACCGAACGTTAGATGCGTTTGTGTCACAGAGGCTCCATCCAGTTATCATTTCGCGAGCCTCGGGTCGTGCTGTCTCCGGCTCCCTTTCCATTCACGAGACGTCTGCTGATGTGAAGGAGTTGTTGCTCGAATTGCATCTCTCGTCGTCGATAGATAAAAACGCGTGGTTCCTTTAGGCCGTTCGATAAGACTAAATGTATGTGATTTTTCTTGACCAACTTCCAAGGTAAACGTTTGAAACTCTGCAAAACTGTAACGTTTCGTTGCACAGTTTAGACCACATCAGAGAACAATGAAGAGGACGACTTGGGTAGTCGCTTTCCTAACGTCCTTGCTTGGTGGTGTAGCAGCCGGGAACCAGACTGTGTCGACAACGGTATGTGTTCAGTAATTTCAGTATTATGGATTGTTTGTGCACATGTAACAATTATCATAATATATATATATATGTATATACATATATGTATATATAAACATTAAGATACAAATGTCATTTAATATCCAATTAGCTCTATTTATCACCGAAGTGCTAAATGATTTGGTACTTGAGTGATTCGAACACCCGACAGTACCCACCAACGACTTCCAGTCAACGTTCTAGAACGTTGGTGGGTACTTTCGGGTGTTCGAGTCACTCAGGTACCAAATTATTTATCACTTATAATTCCCCTTCTGTGATATTCCCGAAATAGCGCTAATTGGATATTAAACGACATTTGTAGCTTAATGTTTGTATGTCAAATGTCATGGTGATGTGACATATATATATATATATATATATATATATATATATATTATATATATATATATACTGTATAATATATATACACACACACACACACACATATATATATATATATATATATATACTGTATAATATATATACACATATATATATATATATATATATATATATATATATATATATATATATATATATATATATATATATATATGGGTCGGAGCTAAGATGGAGAAGGACTAAGCGTCAACAACCTCATCCTTGTTGTTTGTTCTCTTTTTCTCTTCTCTCTCTCTCTCTCTCTCTCTCTCTCTCTCTCTCTCTCTCTCTCCAAGTCACTATATTTACATATATTTACTTAGGGAGAGAGAGAGAGAGAGAGAGAGAGAGAGAGAGAGAGAGAGAGAGAGAGAGAGAAGCTACCAACAAACATTGTTCTAAAAGGTTAAACTTTGGCATTGAGGACATAGGCCAAGAAGCGATTTGCTTTTCTCTGGCCTGTAATACCCAGTAATACCGATGTCATGGTAACCTATATCTCATCTATAACTATGTCAAACTGGAGTCAGGCGTGCTTGTGGTTTTAGACATCACTTAAGTAACAGGCATAACTTCCACTTTGGGGAGAAATGTTGGCCTGTCCCTGCAAAAGAATTTAGCGACGTCGTTTCATTCCTGGCAAAGCAGCCCTTGCATCATTGCCTGCGCAAGATCCTGCAGAGGTCTTGCCTCTGAGCGTACGGAAACCGTACGGTATCGAGCGATTAAGAACCGCCTTCACTCTTCGCTGCTCTGTTTAAGGAACTGGGAGTTATATGTCTGAAATATTCTTGATAGCCGTACGAATACGGGTGTCGCCAAGGTAGGGCAGGGGTGGAGGGGCTTCGCTGATTCCTCCGTTTCGCTGAGAAACAATTAAATGATAACAATCATGACAGTATAAAAATGTAGGTCTCGTACAATACATTATACAGTCCATTAAAAAGATCAAGTTCACAACTAAAATTAAAAGCAAATGACAAAGTTCTGGCAATGACTGACAAACGAATATTGAGATAAAACGAGTTTGAAGTTAGATTTGTTCTTCCACGGCAAGACATGCCTGCAATCCGACTGAGATTATGGTTGCTCCTGCGCACACGACAAGTTTACACGT
>NC_089776.1:19077918-19102918 GCF_040412425.1 Macrobrachium rosenbergii | reverse complement strand
TTTCAATCTATTACAGTGAAATTACGGAAGAATAAGAGAACATGCAAACTGGTAAGTTCCCCAAAACACTGTTGCGGTTATGTAATATATTACCAATTAACCACAAATAGAATTCTTATAAAACGTGTGCCATTAAATGAGATAATTCGCGCGTCCGAATTCCCAAGTGTTTTGATAAGACGCAATCAAAAGTTCATTTTCCATCAAATTCTGATTCAAAAATATGCCGAGAACAGTCGAATCTTACCAGATTAAAAGTGCAATGGAATGTGATCAGAGTTGTATTACTTTTTTTCTGTTATTCATTGTAAAATGATCATGAATTCTTGTTCCTTTCTTTTCTTTGTGTTCTCTTTACGGGTCTCATAGTCTATGGAAGACTGTGCTTAGGCCTGTTTCGCTTGCATTTTTGCATATTTGGAATGATAATACTGAAAAGCCAACGAGTGTTCACTTTCCGTTTGATAGTAGGATAATGATGGTAACAATAGTAACAATAATGATTAAAGTTATAGCCATTTTCCTCAATAGGAGTTACAGTGACAAGCATGTTTTTGTGTATATATATATGTATATATATATATATATATATATATATATATATATATATATATATATATATCATATATATATAAAATATAAATATATATATAAAATTTAAATATATATATTTATTTATATGTATATCTATATTTATTTATATATATATTATACGTATGGATAAATACACACACACACACACACATATATATATATATATATATATATATATATATATATATATATATATATATATATATATGTGTGTGTGTGTGTGTATGTGTGTGTGTGTGTGTGTGTGTGTGTGTGTGTGTATATCTGTCAATATTTACAACTATTTCAAAATCTCAGCTAAATTCTAGACATACTTTAATGTAACTGACAACACAATTTAATCATCAGTCACATTTTTCTCAATGTCGTTTCTTTAAATAACATATGTAGAACAAATTACCTTATGAAAATCAAATCACACGACGTGTAAACAAAAGTCGCACTGCATTAGGAAAATGATTGTTGGCAATACCAGAAAGGAAATCCAATCTTTCTTAATTAGGCCAAGCAATGCACAAAGAGATCTTAAGCTTCAAGGCTCTTAGAGGTCCAAGAAACGGAAATTCTTTCAGCAACAGACCGCAAATGGTTGTTTTGTATCCCAAAGACGAAATTCTGCGCTTTTCATTAACGGATCATCTGTGCGAGTTCTCAGTATGAGACCAACACACGCGATACGACTACCTTTTGTCTCGAAGCTTCACCCATCAGAGAACCGCAACTCATATCACGTACTGTCTCCTCCGTTAATTAAGGCTCCTCCATGATCCTTCTTGCCAACAGTCAGCCTCCAATTTGATCGAGGGAGAAAGCGTCATCTGCTATGATGACGTCACAGGGAAGCCTTGCGTTTGTCGTAATCGCTATTCAATTGGCGAAGGCTTGAAACCTCCGGGTTATGAAATAGTGTGGAATGATTTCAATAAGGTTGATTTCTACACTGGATCGATTTGCTGTCAGGTGGGTTTGCGTCCTCTGTTTCCTTAATTTCGGAATCTGTGCCTGCAAATATATTACACAGTGGTGTCCATAAATTTGGTTTGTTATTAATCATTCTCATATACCGGAACGCCACTGGACTATTTGAGTGTCCCTTTCCTCCGTGTGAGTGCGCCTGTGAATTACTACGAATCTCTTTGCTTATATATGGTTATTTTAAAAAGTATACCGATATATGTCTATATATATATGTATATATATGTATGTGTGTGTGTAGAAGTATGCATGTGTGTTTCATATATTCTAATTTTGGTGGGTCTGAAAGGTATCAGAATAGATGCACTACTAATTATAATTCTGATGGCAAAAACAACAGCAGTTGTCTTAAATTTCAATAATTGCATTGTTGCAAACATGATTCTGAGGAAATATTTGCATGGTGACTGTCTGTCAGCTCCCACTTAGCAAAAACGTCTTCCCCTTCCTATCGGGAAAGAACTTCCTACCGACCAGGTGAGGCCCATAAAACACCTAAGCACCCGGAGGTGTCAAGAATAACTGACGTAATCAGACACTTGAGGAAGTTTATGACGCGAATGTCCCAAGAAAGTATAAAAGTCAAGAAAATGTTTAGCATTACCTCAGTACACAGCCACAGATACAATTTGGTAAGGTAGCTCAAATTCAAATGAGTTCTGTCTTACGAGAAAGATGTCACCCGCTAGGATACAAGCAGTGTTGTTGTGGCCTAAATGAATATCACTTCAGAACCAGTTGACGACGTTTTGGATCTAAGATGCTTTGGGTGCGTAATAATTACTGATATCAATTCAATAAAGCAACAAACAACAACAAATCTGAAAACAAGTTTTGGAACAAAAATATGGTGCCACCATCTCTTACCTTACAAGGACGAGGTCTAAGGAGACTAACAAAGTTCTTGAAGTTCTTTCGCTTTTTGGTGGCAGAAAAGTCTTAGAATTTTCCCGTTATGGGCTATAGTGAGAACATAAGCCATCAGTTCAGCGATTTCCAGACTCGCCATATGAACTCAAGTTGAAGTAAAAAAAAATTTAATTCAACTACTCTCAAACACTTTTTCCTTTGTGGAAACCTGACTGTACATCACAAAATGAAGCGCAATTTCATGGTCGTAGCGTTGGTTCCTATATTATTAAGCTTTAGGTTTGAATATCCGTGATGGCTTGTTTATAGAAAACGTATTGCAAGTGATTTGGGAAAATAGTACATCTATCAAAGGTTATTTAAAAACCGTTCTCGTCTCAGAGTACTTACATCCCATTCAACACTGTTATTTGTTTTTACAGTGAGACTAAACATTCTTTAAAAATCTTATTCTAAAGATAGAATTGCAGGAGTCCTCAAAATGGCATTACCTAGAGTAATAACAAAAAATCTCTTAGAAAAAGTGTCTTCCCACTCAAAGCACTGAATAACTTCTGAAAATTGTAACCTCAGTGAGCACGAATGTTCTTTGAAAAACTCAAGGATTATTTGTAATTACAGATGTCCTTTATAAAGTCTTCTTTCCCACCTCGATAACAAAGACCCTTCGAAAACTTTTCTTCCAACACGGGAGCTGAATTATTTGAGAATGATTCTTTGCGAAAAGTAATGATACAAGTCACCGCTAGTCAAATGTTTCAGGCATTTCTGTTACCTCGGGTCGTGCCTGTCGACCGACTGGTGACCTGGAGCTTGAAATATACCTTACTGAAAAGGACGTAGGAGGTTTAATTGTAAAACGGCTTCTTGTAATATAAAAGCAGTTGTAACTACCACGAGTATCGTTATTCTTTGGCATTTCTATAGATTTCCACTAAGCATAACAAAACATCTATTATCAGTTCCAAAGAGGTTAGGTATCAAAGTGAAATTAAACACTCTTTGGTGACAAGGGCTGTATGGACGAAAGTTTAGGAATGTTGTTGAAGAACTCTAAAACAGTGCTTTTCCTTGAATAGACATATTTGTATCAATACATTTCGCTCGGAATGGTTTAATATGCACAATATGGATTTTCAGAATATGTTTTTGGATGACAATAATATGATCTCAAGAACAGCAGCACAAATAAAAAGCCAGTAGTGGTGTCTGTGCAACTGTATTTGAGATAAAAAAAAAAAGAGATGTAAGAAAATAAATAAAAAAGTGAGCGTGGAAAACCTCTCAGCTAGCTGAGTAGTCGGAGCGTAAAATTCCTCAATCAGATCAACCAATAATTTGACAACATTCAGAATAAAATGGATGCTTTGTTTCTTGCTTCCGATGCTGAGAGCTCTTTGTTGCCTGTGATAATTTTCAAGCAAGGTAAAATATAGAATGTATCCCCTCTTTTTTTTTTTTTATCTAAAATTGATTTTTCTGCGCAAACGAAGCTCATATTGAAGGCGGATTACATATAATGTCAGCCATGATGAAAAGGATAGTTGGCCTTCGAAACTACCAGGGTGGAGTGTGTGGTACCAAAGAGAACTTGAATTGATAAAGCACAATGATTCAGTTTTGATAAGGAATGCACTTACTATGTGACAATTACCATTGTTATTATTAACACACATAAATCAGATATTTATAATGTAATGAGTGGGATTAATACTGCATATTTTGCTTGTGCAAACGTAGAGTTGAAATGTCTAACATACAAAACTGATAGTAAATGCAATGCTAAAACATTGTCATGAAGCAAACTAATATGTACCCAACATGCGACCATTGCTTTTTTTTTGTTAAATTAAGAGATCGGGTAGCGCATGCATGATTCATAACCTATAATTTACCAAGAGGTCCCTCTTTATAGCTAAAAGCATGGGCTCTGGAACTGGACGGGAGGAATTCGGTTTGGCCTGGACATGCCCAAAGGGCGCGTGACTAACAATATACAGTGGTATGAGAGAGCTGAAAAAAAAAAAGCGAAATCAGTCCTGGAAGTTTCATGTATATTCCAAATATGGATTTTCAGAGGTCTGTCAAGAATTCTTATAGCATAATAATGCTGTTTTTCTTATTTTTGTCGCAAGCCTTTTTGTATATTTTTTCACATTTAGCCTCCTTCCCGAACAGGGGGTAGATCAAAAGAAAAAAACAACACAATGGTCATTACAGCTTTATGCTTCTAACATACACACACACGGATATACACAAACACACACACACGAACACACACACATATACATATATATGTGTGCGTGCATATTTGTATGTGTATGAGTAAAATAACATGTCGTCATGCACCTCAAGCACTTAAAACAATATGCATATCAGCAATACGTCAATTACCATTACAGCTACCATCTTACCATCTTGCGTTGACTTTCATGATTCCTGGATATGACTGCTCATTCGTGGTAATGCCTCAGGCACTCCGTTAATCCAGCTCTCTAATTAACAGCTAAAATTGACCTGTCTTAAATTCTCAGCTATGCTAACCTTTTAATTCATCTTTCAGCCAACTGCCCTACCAATAAACCACCGACAACTCGTTTACAGAAGTTTCTACTTTTCTGGGGATACTTTACAAAACATTAAACTTTCATAATGAACACGGGGTTCACCAACTGCTACCCGTTCCAATTTTTGCTGCAAAAGTCAGTAAATTTTTCCACACCTTGGGCATGCTTTTTGCCATAAAATGAACTTGTTAGACGTGTTATATGCTCTAACTCCTCTCCCATCCAACCACCGTCCATAATCTCTGACCTGAAAAAAACTTACGTTAAAACCACTCAAATTTTTCCACCGATTCTATTAGGACTCATCCGTCCATCCTAAGCGTTGGTCCGCACTACATCTTGCATGGGCAGAGAAGCCTAATGGAAGACTGGCAGAGGGGCGATGTGGAATGTTGAATTTGGAGTATGCAGAAGGTAGTTTAAGAGCAATTAAGAGCTTTATGATGAAAATGAATATGTGGAAGACTTTGTACAGTACGTAGGAGAATGACTGGTTTGGTGTAATAGTTGATCAATTAGCTCTTGGAATTTGATAAAATGTGTTCACCTAATAATCAAATATTACCGAAGTTTAGAAATGGTTGACAAATATCTTTCCATAATAATTATTACTTATCATTTAGTGCCTAACAACAGCATTCGAATGCCAAATTAAAAAGAGGAATATCAGAGTACACGAGGCTTGCAGGTATAAGATTTAGTTTTCTGAATAGCTTGATTATTCTGGCATTTTCTAATTTTCAGTTTTCTGAAGAATTTTGCTTGCGGGAGTTCGTAATGAAGATAATAGACCGGATGAGAGCCATATTGCAAAAATTAGGTTTGAGGAGATTTATTTATAGATGATTTGTTTAACCAGACCTCTGAACCCTTTTAAGGTTCTTCAGGGCCGGATTAAGCTGGTGGGAGACCTGGGGCCCACTCTGGTGGGAGGTCCCCTTTCCAACTCTATTGCATACACTACAAACTATAGTCTATATATAAACTATATTATAAACTATAGTCTATATACAAACTATATTATTAAATTAAAATGTATTGTTTTTATTGGTGAGGGCCCTCTTGGTGGCCAGGGCCCAGACCCCCAACCTAATCCGGCCCTGGGGTTCTTCCCGGGCCGGAAAGGTTTGAGGAGAAAGCTGCTCAACCTTTACTCAGTATAGTTGATCTTACACGCATACCAAAAGTAATATGGAAAGGAGACGCGGAATTCCCAGGACATGCGGTGTGCTGAATTCGTTTAGACAGACGGCGACTATCATGAGATATCATGAGAATGTCAAACTATACGACCTCTGAGAAAAAAAAAAAGTACAAGAAAAAGAATGCGTTAACTTTTTTACCACTCCGGGGACTGTGTGATGACTGTTTGATATTGGGAATGATATGCAGAATAGCAAAAGTAGGAAGGGATGGATATCATGGAAAAGGCGCTGAATTTGGGTCAGAGTGGAATGACTTGCTGAGAGAGAGAGAGAGAGAGAGAGAGAGAGAGAGAGAGAGAGAGAGAGAGAGAGAGAGAGAGAGAGTTAAAGTTAAGTATATCTTAGTTTAACCAGACCACTGAGCTGACTAACAGCTCTCCTAGGGCTGGCCCGAAGGATTAGATTTATTTTACGTGGCTAAGAACCAATTGATTACCTAGCAACGGGACCTACAGCTTGTTGTTGAATCCGAACCACATTATAGCGAGAAATGAATTTCTATCACCAGAAATAAATTCCTCTTATTCTTCATTGGTCGGTCGGAGATTTGAACTCGCGGTCAGCAGAGTGCTAGCTGAGAACGGAGCCCACTTTCCCAACGAGGAACTGAGAGAGAGAGAGAGAGAGAGAGAGAGAGAGAGAGAGAGAGAGAGAGAGAGAGAGAGAGAGAAGGAAGTAGAAGGGAAGGAAAGGATAGCACTTGTTAGAGAAGCTACAAATGAGACGTAAAATAAATGCTGAAAAATAGTTCACACATTCACACATATAAACAGATAATTATAAATAATTTGTTATTGGCTTAAAAACATAACACCCCCGAAGAATAGTAGGAAATAAAGGAAATGAATAGTTTGAAAGGAAAATAACGAATGCATAAGTTGTTTCATGAATTCAGATGAGCTCAAATCCTCTGAATTCTTTATCGCGCATGCGTGACCTGAAGGTCGTACGCACGAGCGTCTGCCGCATGACGCGTTCGTTCCTATTGCTTCAAACCGCGCAGATCAAAAACTAATTTCTGTTTGATGGTAACGCAATCCTTAGTTGCGTGAACATGTGTGGCATGCTGGAACCAGCACATCTCTTCATTCACTTGAGAGATTTCATAAATAGTACGATGGTGAAACGTAGGTCCTTTTATTTGCATATGATATTTATGAAATATATATATATATATATATATATATATATATATATATATATATATATATGTATAAAGCTCCCTTATTTTTTATCCCCTTTTTTAAATTTTTTTGTATCTTGAAACATACAGTTTATCAATTACATCATTGTGGCCTTATTTACTCATTATTTTCGATCACAATATAGTGATGCACCACAGATATATATAGCCTATGTGTGTGCGTGCGTGTGTGTGTGCGATGAATCATAAGCAAAAAAGCATGATTATTTTTTTCCCCGTCTACAACTTTTAAGTGGGTCTCTGGCCGCCACCAGCTCTGTAGAAAAAGGCCAAAATAATTTTGCAGAAATGAAGAACGTTCTTTGTTTAGCAAGCGGGACTATACCATCCACACAGTACAGGACGTTCTGGATGGTGGTGGTGTTGAGGACCGAGAATGCTCACTGAGCGTGACTGTCAAACCACATCTCGAAACGGGCGAGGAATGTGACAGAAACGTCATTCAAGAAAATAAAACTAATGTAAAGAAAGAGACCACTGGATTTCAGAAGTGCATAGGGTAGTGGATTCTAACGGGCAGAAGTGGGAAAAAAGGAGCACTTGGAGAAACAGCAACCCTCTTTCACGGACTTAAAAGATACTGAGTTAAAAATCTTCTACAGAGCAGCTTCAAGAACAGGTGGGCAGAATTTGATGAACTTTAGCAAATATATTGATTAGATGTCCTCAAGATGACAACATTTTCGGGAGAAACAGGTTGAGAATGATGATTCGCTAACGTGGAAACCATCTCCACAATTAGATGATTCCCATCAAAAGTGTGTCGTCTCGAGGAGGTAACAAAGAAAATTTCTGCTGAGTTTCATCAAATTCTGTTCACCTGTTCTTGGGATAAAAAGCAGATGCACGCGAATAAAGACGGGGATTTTTGCGGTTTCATCGCCTCATAGCTATATGTTTAAGAAGACTTGAAGGAAGCGTACTCCCAACTATAAACTCTTGTCGTTGTTATTTTCACCATCCCGAAGTATCGCTCATAAAGGTGACAACGCATATCGAAATCGTTCTTTCAAAATAACGATTGTGAAGTAACAGCTCGCCCTTGATACTCACGCAGGATAGAAATCACATCAAGTCTTTGACGTAGGATCCGTCAATGATGTGGTCTGGGAGGGATGTGAATCAGTAACGTCATTAATGAGATGCAAACAACTACGGTTAGGCAAGGTTCGCCCGTCATTGCGGTTGGACGGGTTTCCGTTTTGCGCTTGCGTAACGTTAGTACAAGGTCCGTAGAGTAAACGCCGTGGATCTTGCAGTACACGCGATGACATGGGCACAGAACGCATCACAATGCGATTTCCAGGACTTTCCGTGACTGGTCAGGGGTCCGGGGTTACGAACCATTGGTTCTTAGCCACGTAAAATAAGTCTAATCCTTCGGGCCAGCCCTAGGAGAGCTGTTAATCAGCTCAGTGGTCTGGTTAAACTTACGAACCATGTGTGAATGCCAGCTCAGTCAAGGGTCGCGTCTCGCTTGTGAGGTTCAGCAATGATAGAGGTTAGATATTTTTGACTACCGAACCCTTCATTAGTCTAGGACTTGAGGTTGCTTGAGTAACTTAAAACACTAAAGGCAGTGAAACAGAACATTTATTACATAGGAAATGCAGCCTTCGTAAAAATATTCTTTAAAATGGCTACGTTAAAATATTGGATCATACCTTGCTATCACAAGACGCAACTACTGTAACGGCCTCCAAATTTGTCTACCAAATTATTGATTGAAAAAGTTACCGGCTGTAATCACTCAGCAGTAAAACTATTGGTGAATGAATCCCCACGGAATAAGATAACGTTATTATTAATTGAATTTTATTGGCTACACATTAAAGTAGTTAGTGAATACCAAATATGACGATCAAGCATAGCATAAAAAAAAAAAAATGTACAAGATCTATAAGAATATGGTAGTGGGTCAAAATGTCGACAGACTAAATGCCGTGTCGACAGCCAAAATGTCGACGGTCATAATGTCGACACTGTTTAAATAACAATGGACAAAATGTCGACGGTCGTTACTTTTTCGTATCATTGGGCCAAGTACTTTAAGCTGCAAAGAAAAGCAAAAGGGGAATAAAACTTCACAAAAATAGTGAAGTGTAATATGAATATTTATTTAAAGTATATTTC
Source organism: Macrobrachium rosenbergii (assembly GCF_040412425.1). Lineage (NCBI taxonomy): Eukaryota > Metazoa > Arthropoda > Malacostraca > Decapoda > Palaemonidae > Macrobrachium > Macrobrachium rosenbergii. The sequence goes on along the minus strand of NC_089776.1, from coordinate 19,093,370 downwards.
TTGTTCCTTCTCCCAACATCCTTTTCTTGGAACACTTACTCTAATATCATCTCGTACTTGCTTGTTCTGAACGGAGCTTTCGAAGAAGTTTTTCTTTTGTTGGGTGGATAATCGTCATCCTCTTCTTTAAAGCATCATGCCAGCCTTCAAGCACGTTTTTTGTTTTGATAAATCATTCCGTATTCTCTCATAACATGACCATAAGTTAATTTCAAACTCTGGCTGCCTCCTTCTTCCACTCTGAAAAACGCTCAACCATGTCACAGAGTATTGTAAAAATCCATCTAAAATATTATCCGTTTCTTCGTCGTGAGATGATGCCAAAGTGTCAGAACAATTCTATACGTTGTCTGGTGGCACAAATGCAAGCGCTTGACGTATTTTTGTGATCATTGCTTTTTCAGCATTTGAGTACAAACACTGTAAACCAAATCCTTGTACCTTTCGCCAGAGGCACTGTCCATAGTAAAAAAATAAAAAACCCCATAGACTTCAACATCTGGGAAACACTTTTTCTCGCTACTGATGGCTGAGCGTTCGAAGTCTAGCGGTACTGAAACTGGATGCAAGTCAAGACTTTTAAGCCAGCTGAATATTATGTTTTCCTGTGTCATGGCGTGCACTGTGTAAAGCTGTTTTCCTACTGGAGCTCAATCGAAGGCTCCATCACAAAACCATCTTCTTTTTTCTTTAAGAAGCTGAAGATTCCTTCTTCACAGCTGCATTGTAAAATATTTTCACCTCTCGTCGTAACTGTTAAATTTTCGTTACTAGTCACAGAATTTGAATGATTTTACATTTGTATAGCCTATTATGAAAAGTAGCAAACTGTGCAAAATTTACAGCAAATGTTTTCATAATTTTGATTTCTTTGCAGCTTAAGGTATTTGGTACATTGACATGTAAAAAGTAACGACCGTCGACATTTTGCCTATCGACATTTAGTCCACTGATATTTAAACAATGTCGACATTATAACAGTCGACATTTTTGGTTGTCGACATTTAGTCTGTCGACGTTTTGTCTATCGACATTTTGTCTGCAAATCATGAATATAGATCGCTGGAGCTGCAACAAAGACTTCGGAAAACGAACCTTAAAGTGCACACGACCCGGGGTATTCAATAGTTGCTTCAAGAATTCAATCAATGTAGAAATTTGAAGACATTTAAGAAGAAATTAGACAAACCTATTCAAAAATAGCAAGGAAAGACAAGTCAATCACGATAGCCATAATCTGTAACCGACCAATAAATAGGAACCGCCAGACGGGTCGAATGAGAACCAATGGGAGGGCCTTCCAAAAATCAGAAGGATGATGATGGTGACGATGGTGATGATGAACATCACTATCATCAACAGTGACAGAAACAAACTACGTAAGATTATGCCTCGCTATGGTGCTTTGATAAAGTAAAACAGCCTCGTAAGAACTGCCTTGATTGGTCGAAGGTTAAGAATCCACTCATCATCAAAGATTATATAAAGGAACGAGTGAAAAATGCGCCGAAGTTTCTTCGGCTCAATCGAGTTTTCTGTACAGCTTATAATGCTGTATGAAACACTCAGACACGGGCCATGAAACCTTCAACTACGGCCCGGTGGTGACCTGTGTTGTTGGCACCTATAGCGGTGCCAGACGCACGATCATGGCTAACTTTAACCTTAAATAAAATAAAAACTACTGAGGCTAGAGGACTGTAATTTGGTATGGTAGACGATTGGAGGGTGGATGATCAACATACCAGTTTGCAGACCTCTAGCCTCAGTAGTTTTTAAGATCTGAGGGAGTACAGAAAAAGTGCGGACGGATAGACAAATAGCCATCTCCATAGCTTTCTTTTACAGAAAACTAAAAAAGCCAGTTCAGATATTTTCTACGTGAGCAAGTGCTGTGGGTGCTCACTTTATGCAATGAATATTCAGAAATAACTTGTCGCGGACTAAAACAAGCAGGCTTAGGATTTAAGGATGTCTGAACATTTGTGCGTAAAACGGATCTAATTCTCATAGAGATGGTAGGAAGGACTCCCATTATCAAAACGAAGAGAACTGAAAATTCTTCAACTTTCATAATGTGTAAATGCCATTAACACAGAAATATAGATGTGGAAGAAAGATAATAATATATGTCTTATAAATGGTTTTTGATCGCAGTTAGGTGAGGATGACCTCGTCGACGCCCTCCCGTTTTTAAAGTATACATTTTGACCGAGCAAGGATCACTCATGCCCTAGCTGCAACCCACAACGGCCGACTGACGGCTAAAGGCGCTCATCAGTCTCTCCTCGTCCAGTTCGAGAGTCGAACACGGGTCTTTCATTTTGCGAGCTGCCACATAAAGAGAGAGAGAGAGAGAGAGAGAGAGAGAGAGAGAGAGAGAGAGAGAGACGCCAGCTCTAGGTAGGGTAATGGAAGAATAACTCAATGGCTAAAGTACTGAAAAGCTTTTGCCGACCTGTCATTATAGCGCATTTTCCTTCACACTCCGGATCTTAGTGATTTGTGCCTTTTCTTCTCCTCCCTGGACAGTACGTTGGGCACTTGGGTGAAAGTGGCCATTACCCAGATTTAAGGCTGTCAGAGACAGTCTTTCGTCATCATTTTTTGTTTATACCATTTACTTCGAAGGTTCGGTCTTTCAAGAGATCGTTTCCCACTTAGCGCCCTAGTCACTTCTATTACCTTTTTATTTTACGTATATCACTCAGAATCTTTCACACATATTTTCCTCTTCATTCGGAAAATTAAGAAATGTATATAAATTCCTAGGACGATTTCTTATTCGTCTTCACATGAGAAAAAATGCGTGTTCACATTTTTTCCTCACTTGGGGAGTAAGTTCATTTACATAAATAACTAAATCTTTACATTTTTATCGTGCAATATCCAGCCAGTTCAGAGATGCTGAATTAGCCCATAATTTCCTCTGTTTGTAAGCTATTCCTAAGTTAAAGTAAATTCGATATAGGGTTATATTTGTAACTTGATATCTCAGCAAAAAATGGTCACTCGTACATCAGTGACAATACATCATAATTAGCCCAGTATTACAAATTTACCAAACAGCTATTATGACGGAGAAAGGTTGATTTCGACTTGAATATGTACAGAAGATTCGATACTCTGATAGCCGATTGGTCAAAGCTCACTGTTTTCCGTTGTTTCTAAATCAAAACCCAGGTTCGAATCCTGGCCTCGGCAGAGGCTCTTGTCAGTTATCATTGCGTTCGGGTGTAAATTATTCCCAAGGTATAGTGAATTTGATATTAAACGATATTTGTCGTAGTACTTGTGAATACAAAAAGTCAGGTGTGACTATATATATATATATATATATATATATATATATATATATATATATATATATATATATATATATATATATATATATATATATATATATATATATATATATATATATATATATATATATATATATATATATATATATTATATATATATATATATATATATATATATATATATATATATATATATATATATATATATATATATATATATATATATATATATATATATATATATATAAAGGGAGAGGAAAAACATGATACGTCAGGAAAGAAGAGCTGAGCGTGAGAGAGAAGAAAGTAAAAGCAAATGATGAAACCTATGAATATTTACCATAACTGGAGAGTTATCTTCTATGTAGGCCAGAGATGCCACTTTAATTGAAGATCAATTCTGCAGATTCTTGAATGACTAAGCAACTAGAAGTATTCATATTGTTCCTTATTATGGATGATTGTTTATTTTTTTACAGTTTCACTGGAAACTTAAGAACTAATGAACACTGGGATATACTTAATAAAAGCACCTGAAGGATTAGTGTAAAATAGTTTATTTTTGGATATCTCTCTGATACGCGGCTGAGTGAATGTGGAATATCTGATGAAGATCGCCTCGGTCGGGTGGTGGAGTCCGATGTTCTCCTGCTTCTTCCACACTTAACAACACCCATGTTCCCTTTAGGGCAAGGACCTGTCTTAAGAAGCACTGCTGACAAAATTAAGTTTTTACGCCTATATTTATGCTTTTTACTTTTGCTTTCATGGATTTAGCTGACATACATTTTCTATAATCTTTAAATCAATGTGTTAATCCTCAGAGAGATTCTGCCCAACAGGCCAACAGGGTATTTGCAAGGTGCCCAAGATGGCAATCCGCCCCTGCTGGCGATTTGCTCCTCTTCGTAAATACCCGAGAGTAAAATATCAAATCTATTTTACACGTGAATCCTATTTTTATTCCTTCCCCATTCTCATTCGGTGACTGAAAATGCAAATTAGTTGAGTTCGATGTTGACAAGGATTTCAACCACATTCTTCCTCCAGGAGAAACAGATCAACAAAGCCATATAAGGTAATATCTCAGACGTAACAATGAACTTCATCTACTAAAGGTCTTCCTTAAATGAGGACGTCTACAACCAAATTATTTGGCAAGTTTGTGGCAGGTTTAAGAGGACAGAAATTTTAACTCTGCGTGTGTTTGTGTGTTTTAGTATTACAAGGCTTGAGGAAGGGCCAAATGCTTATTGGTCGAAAATATATATTGCATGATAATTATGAAATGGACATCATAAATGAGCCCTGTCATCTTTCTCTTCCTGGATGAATATAATTTGTGTAACCAGATAAATTAAAACGGAATAATAGTAGATTACATTAAAAAAATGACATCCGCCGGTATTATCCTAAAGTTTCATTTGAGTCCAGTGAGCTAATTTTAAGAGTGAGAGAGATTGAAAATTACTAAACACAAGAATAAGAAGTATGAGGAAATTCTGTGCTAGCATATACCTACTGGCAAGTGGATGATTTGATTACTTCTACAGCGCCATACACCTCGAAAATACTTGGTCATTGCATGCTAAAGGATAGAGCAAAAACGTACCGCCATTTTACTACCTGAATTTTACTTTGTTTTCGCTGTGTGATGGAACAGAGACACGCCAATTATATAAATGCCGCTTCCTGAAACTTGCCCGCCCCGCAGGTGTACTGTACGCTTTTTTAAGCACATCCGCGCACGCACGAGATCTCTGCGTCTGCTTCTGTACCTGTTTCGTTACGGATATATACAAGTATATCTGCAGAGATACACCAAATCATCCTGCTAATATATCTACCTATCTGTCTAAATATGTTTATGTATCTGTATGTATATAGATGTATAAGTGTATACAGACACACACACATATATATAAATGTGTAATATATATATATATATATATATATATATATATATATATATATATATATATATATATATATATATATATATATATGTGTGTGTGTGTGTGTGTGTGTGTGTGTGTGTGTGTTCGTGAGTATGCGTGTGTTTGTGTGCGCTTATATATATGTATGTATATATGTAAATATCCATGCATATATTCATTACTATATACGTGCTCGTGTGTAAATGCTTATATGCATATACACATGAACATGGCCTTACACACATATTTTCAAGTACCTTACATCTGCCCAATGAAATATGTGCAAGAAACACATGCGGGAAAGGTTCTCATTCTGTAACAATCGCTTGTAAACGCGCCCTTAAATGCAAACAATCGCGTCACAGGCATTCAGGTGTAAACACCAGAACAACAACTTAAAAAAAAAAAAAAGACAATGACAATTCCTTAAAAACTGCACCACTGTTCACCCGCTCTGGAAGCCAAATTTGAGCAAAAAGATCAGATTATTTCCTGCTATGCTTCCCGAAAGGGTTCTCCGCCCCCTCATCCTCTCCTTAAAAACCCGATTCATCACAACAAGCGTTGCATGTACGGTCAGGAAAATAGTGCAATTGCCATACGCTCCGTAGTTGCATTATTAATAATGGTGAGGGTCGTGCAGTACGTCGGACGAAGTCATGTGCCGCCGATGACAGCAATCAAAGACTTCTTGCTTCTTCGTTGCTTTACTGATGGTGTTCATCGAGGGTAATTCTTGGTTATTTAAAATTCAAAAGTCGTCGTAGAAGACAGTGGTTATTCCTCTACCTGATTCGAAACATTTCCTAGAATTTCTATGTTATGAATAGGCTACAGAGAATGACTTCCACTTGTCAAGTGGCGGCACTTTCCTAAGGTTGAATATCGGGACAGAATATTTAATCTTTTTTTGCAATCAGAATCTATGTGGATTACCACAAGGCAAAACCCTTATTATTTCAACTATTGATTTGCTGAATTCACAATAAATTCACATCAATAAAGTTAATCAATCTTTCTCGGAAACCCATGACGTGCGTCTCGGATATTGGCTGTGTGAAGTCAGAGGTTTTATTCCCTTTAACACAATAACTCACATAAAGGATGCCTTTTGGAAAGAACTGCGCTGTTATGAGTTTGCTTAATCTGAACCAACAACCAACCGCATAATGAAGATTTTAAGTTCCTTTTGAACTGAAAATGTTTTTCATTAAATATCGGTTGTAAGTACTGAGTTTATCTCCATTTTCCGTAGCTCATTTTGTGCATGGATGAAGGTGAGTTTGAACATGTGACAATTGGGCCCATCTGACAAGTACAATTAAAATTCAATATTCTGCCTGTCTCATTCAAACATAGATAAAGGTAGTTTCTTCTTCAGATATACGAAACGCTATACAAATCTATCCTAAATAATTCACATCTTTCCACTTCCACCCGCGTAATAAATGTCTACACCAAGTACTCGTCAAAGAAAGTGAAACTACAAAACTACGTTCTAAAAATAATTACCCCTGTATTCGATAATCACTGCAGCACGCAAGGATGGGTTTACTGGTCCTGCTCTGCTCATCCACCATAAAAATGAAGGTCTTCCGACCACTCAGGAAAGAAAGAACGTTCCCTGTGATGATACTCAGCCTTTATTCCACATCAAGCAAGATTAATTAAGTGATTGTGGACTTGACCTGTGATTCAAATTTCCTATTTTCCTGTTTCATAGAACGGTAAGAGAAAATTTCCTGTTTTCCTGTTTTCTAGAACAGTAACAGGCACCTTTGTCATTGGATTAATCTACAGTACATGCAGATCAGATGACTGGAAACATGGCAAGTGCGACCTAAAGTTTTCATTGATTAGGAAGAGGGAAAAGAGGGAATCGGTACTGCACAAAAACGACATTCACTAGGTCCTGACTCGACTAATAGGCCTAAGATTATCTCTTCTGCAAATACATGAATGTACTGGTGATCATTGTATTTTTTCGCACTGTGACACATTTATACATATGTATATTCATACGTACATACATACTCTTAATCAATGTAAAGAAAAACAAATCTACTATTGCACTAGAATAATTTCCATTTATACATTTAATCATTAAAATATTACGTAAGACAAACGAACTCAATCTTTCCAAGCAATCAGTGCGTTCTATAGTTAGTATTGAAGTATCCAGGAATCTGAATCGAATTATGTTGTAAAGCAATACCTTATTGATGAAATGGAGGGGTCAGTGACCGATGCATTTCTCTGCAGGAAAAAGCGGCTCATGTATTTAATGACCTGTTTTTATTTTATCAAGTCGAACGACCTCAGGAATACAATGGCTTTGAACTTCACCTACTATACATTGTTACTAGAAGTAAAACGAAGCTGCCAAAGATTTATATCAGTGGCGAGGACTTCCTCTTCGGAGACTGACGAGCGCCCTCCTTGTGCCTTAGTGAAAGCAGAGAGAGAGAGAGAGAGAGAGAGAGAGAGAGAGAATAATGACAAATCAGAGGAGTAAAACAATGACCACCGGTAAACGAATGCGAAAAAGTGTGTCACATGCAATGAGCCATCGGGTCCTACGCCCGTCCACCACCCTCGAATATCTATAGAGGGCGGCTTCCTCATGTGTCGCTAAGTTTTTCTCTCTCTCATCTTCATCCCCCGCCATACCACGCCCAGTCAGTATTCTGATTCCCCCTCCCACCATCCACTAACCCATCCGCATGCGCGTCTCTGTTTGTAAGTCTAGTTCGACCATATCCGTCCCGAAATTCCAAACGTCAGAGCATAACAGTTTAGTCAGGTCTTCATACCTTCCTTGTTGTCATTTGGAACTCTCCATATCACTCTTTGTTCATCGATTTACTCCATCCCTTTTTAAGGGAGGGGATGTTTTAAAGGCAGTTAATCCATAAACATACTTTCTTTTCTTGTAAGTGACCAAACTTGATTTTGACACCTTAATCTCTTTGTTTCCTTCACCAAGAGGGGCATGCGGCACTCAGGATATTCCCCTCCGCCCCCCGCAATTTGACAATACCTAAAATAAGCTGACAATATGATTATCTTCCCATATAAGTTTTGTTTAACTGCATTTTTCCCCTATTGTTTGTCTGTCTGTCTGTCAACCAGAGCCGAACATATATGTCATATTTAAACGAAACTGTAAGATATACTTTTATGCAAATGCATGTGCAGTAAAGCACAGAACATATATATCAGCTGTTTACAAAAATGTTTATTATATATATATCAGCTATCTGGTACATATATGAGTAAAACAAATAAAGATGGCTCATAAGTGCCTCAATATCCAGCTATGAGACAGGTTATGAATACTATATATACATACATATACATATATATATATATATATATATATATATATATATTATATATATATATATATCTATATATATATACACATATATATATTAAATATAATATGCATACATGTCTGTATGCATACAATTTTGCTCAGAATAAGTTTATGCACATAAATTTTTATGGATACCTAATAAACACAAAAAATTTTGCCAAAAATGATTGAATGTAGAAATGATAGGTTATATATATATATATATATATATATATATATATATATATATATATATATATATATATATATATATATATATACATGCTATATAAACACTTATTCATGCATACCCAATATAAGTAAAATGTATAAAGAATATATATGAAAAACTCTAAGTAAGCCCAAGGAAGGAAGGAAGGAATGAAGAAGCTCACGCGAGAATTGTCAAAGGTAATGATGACGCAACTGAGCTCTTACAGGGCCATCTGTTTCTGCAAAGAATAACGCATCCAAATGCAAGTAATTAGTTGTCTGGTAACAAACATCCAGTCCCGCCCTTTTCATTGGTCGGATGATAAAAGCCTATCCATCTGACGTGGTAGGGGGCGTATTTGAACACTTTCGAATTGCCTGTGTCAAGGGAATTTGTGGGTGGAGATATCGGCAAATAGACACTGGATACGACAACCATTATTCCGAATGTTGTGATTAGTTAGTTTTTAAAAATTATACTTTGGGTCAGAAATATCGAAAACATTTTAGGAAGATTTCTTAAGACAAACTAAGCATTTTAGCCCTTTCATTCATAACAACTCAGTATAACTATATAAGGTATTTAAAATATGTTATTTTATGAACACACAAGTAATATCATTCATAAAACAGTACAAATACTCTGAATAACACTCAGTATAAATCATAACTATCATATTAATTATGTCACAGTGAATCTAAGGAACTTTTTACAAAATAAACCTATCATTTTCAGATTGGTACCCAGAATTCAAAGTATATAAGTTTAAATATGAATTAACGAGAATATCTAAAGGAAACAAAATAATTCCTGAAGCGATAACGTGTGTGTGTGTGTGTGTGTGTGTGTGTATCTGGAAACTTGTACACACTCATTAATGACTAATTACTGGTGATCAAAATGAAACGCTATGTTTTAAAAACTTTTGTTTCTCTACTTATTCATCTCCATTCCTCTCTCCATCATTTTTTATTGATACTCACGCGCACTTCCTGTTGTCACTCGTCCAAGTTCTTTTTCAGTGTCAGTAGCACAAAAGGCTTTGGGACCGGAAGGTGTTGGGGATGTTGATAGGAGAGCACCTACACATCTGCTCTCTAGAATATGAATATCTCGGCACAGGGAAAGGCATCTGTCTTATTGTATTAACTGTAAGATTCCATTCATGATATTTCCTAAAGGAATTACCTCTGTAATATTTATCCTCCGTCGACAGGAGATAAAGTCACTGACTCTACTCTCCAGATTTGCACATCCATGAGTGTAATCCTGGTCATTATCTTAAGACTCTAATTCTGGTGATCTGAAACACTGTGTTTTAAAAAACTTTTGTTTGGAATTTATTCATCTCCATTCCTCTCCAGCAGCAACACTTCCTGTTGTCACTCGTCCAAGTTCTTTGCAGTGCATTACTACCTGGAATCATAGAGAAACACCAGATATCCTACAACATTGCTACCTGAAGCCCTGCATAACAATGCCCGGCGGCATGTTCCCCAACTGTATCACGGTTCGGGACCTTCCCGGAAAAAAAGGGACGCCATATCTCCAAAAACCATCCATGAGAACCTTCATTAAAATAATCCCAATATGTTTTACTGTAGTAATAATTCCAATCCTTGGGGATTACTGTAAAACAAACAAAAGACTGAGCGCGCCTGAAGTCCTCATTCTATCTGAGTCCCGAACTGAGAAACTACTTGGAGTTCTACAGCAGCTCAGAAGCTAGATTAAAAAGATTCAAAAATAAATACTTGACTGAAAATGGCACGTTAGATGTTGACATGGGGAAATAACTCAGTATCATGCAGGGTTGTTTTGAAAGGAAGACAAAAGTTAGGTCAACAGACTGCGTAATCAAAGTGGCAAAGAAACTTTTCAGTAAGAAACAGTGGATGCCTATACCGTGATTCATGATTATATTGCATCCTTTGAAGAGAGAGAGAGAGAGAGAGAGAGAGAGAGAGAGAGAGAATACATTATTTTCTTGTTTAAGTCCTATTCGTAATAAAACGAATATCCTGTCGTCAAATGCTGTTGAAAAATCCTTCAATCATGCTAATCAGGAAGGCAGAGAAGTGAAATCTGGCGTTAACCTAACTTAGGCCCTGTCCATACTAGCGGGCACTGCCCGACGGGCAAACATTGTTCCCATAACCGTTCCACTATACTGACCGACCGAGTATGGAGCCAGAACGATGTCGCATCTTCTGGCTCCATACTCGGTCGGTAACATTACTTCAGAAGCGAGAGAAAATATAAACAGCTGGAAGTGACCGCCGGGCATGCCCGCTAGTGTGGACAGGTCCTAAAGCAGATGCACTTCGTGTATGTGGCGAAACTACGATCCCGGAACGACGATGAAATGCGAAACAACCTATCAGTCAGTTCCCCAAGACATCAGCCTCAAGTCAAACAAACCTGTAATGTGAAAATTACGGGATAAGGATGAATTGTACAGTGAGAATTGTATCCAAAACTGACCTACGCAACTCATCGGCGAAAATGTATTTAATGTGTCGGAATATTTAGAAAGATTTCGGTCAGATTAACTTTTGTTCAAACTGAATTTCGGTTGCTATGGCTCTCTATGGAAATAAAGAGTGAAAAATGTTCTTGTAAACAGACAGGTTTTACAACTCGCTATGGTACAAATATAAAGAACCGTACAATGGAGCGGAGAGAGAGAGAGAGAGAGAGAGAGAGAGAGAGAGAGAGAGAGAGAGAGAGGAATGAAAGCAAATGTATTTGGAAATCCCAGGAATAAGCACTGACGAAAATCATTTTAGCGAAAACAAGCCAGTTTATTTCAAAAGATTTAGTTTAACCAACATAAGACCACGAAAAGTCTTGATTTTAAACTTCCAAGAAAGAACAGTCTTTCAATATGCAATCAAAAGCAAAAATCAGGTGATAAGAGCAGCATAAAGTAAGTACGTTTTCACAGCATCATTGGTCACCTAAGGAGTATAAAAGGCTAGTCAAAAACAACCATTTACTTCGTTCATTTAATTTAACGATAATATCACTGTAATCTCTACTCATTATTCATAAAAATGTTTCGGAAATATGTATGAGACTAATAAGCAGAAATATTTTACACTACAAAGTCTACCCCAAAGCCAAATTAAAGTCCTTCATAAAGAAGGCATCGTGCTTACCCCATACAAATGGGAAAAAAGCACGTTAAAAGAAGAAAAAGAATTTTACACGCTAAAAGCAAGATTCAGAAGAGAGAAAAACTGACGTAAATAAGATCGAAAGGTCCTTCTCGCTTAAGTATCAAAACCTTTGAATGTAAGGATACATATCAACATTAAAGGTCGAAGAATAATTCTTGAGAAAACAGCGGAAACGTAATTCGCCGTTATACCTCTTGTCTTTGAAATACACAGATTGATAGCACATATTTTGCTGGGACGAAGATGTTCTATTAGACTGGGCCATACGAACCCAAAGTCCAAAGAGCAGAAACCAAGGTCTATAGATATAGAAACGGATATGACCAGGAAACCAAGGGGTCTTTCCATAGCAATTGTAGTCTCATAAGTCGGCAGGTATGTGACACCAGTAATACTGTTTTCATTTTAGCTGATTTGAATATCACTTTTCGCTACCTGAACCATGGTGGGCACAGGATCGGCGAGTATCGATCTTGGTATTTCAAATTGCCGAAATCGTTTGTAAATGGACTATATAAGATTTATATAATATTTTAGAAATTCGAAATTTTAACTTGTACTAAAGGCAAGAAGCAAAGAAACTGGAGGGACGCATTAATTATGGCCAGTGAAATACCTTACAAGATGAATTGATTTCCACAAAGAAAAAGGATTTATAAGTCGCTGGCAAGAGATCTGACGTTACATTTTCTAAGTAACTGACGCTGTTTATGTTAAGGCTATATATAAATTCACAGTAGACCAGCTAAAAAAAAAAAAATAGATATCTTGGAAGATGCACAGAGCAACCGAACATGCCATGACTGACGTTTGAAATAAAAGAACACGAATTATATCCTTCCAAGTATCGCACGTGGGATTCCGAATCATTGATTTTCAGTTCCTGTGGCTTTTCCGCTGATATTTCTTTGTGACGAGGAGAAACAAAGAATGCCTAAAAGATAAATCGACCAGCATTTTAAACGTTCTTCCCGACAAATCAATTTTCTGCCGAACTCCAAAGTTTAAAGACATGATATTTTACAGTCGGAGAAATTTTTCTCGATCTTCCATTAACAAGACTCTCTCTCTCTCTCTCTCTCTCTCTCTCTCTCTCTCTCTCTCTCTCTCTCTCTCTCTCTCTCTCTCTCTCTCTCTCTCTTTCTCATACAATGTTATTTGAGCTCCAATCTCATTCAAAATTTCTTTTTATTTCCACTTGCGTAGTTATGTAAGTCTCGTCATAATATGTAATAAGTTTTACAAAACGATTTTCCATGTACATTTAAAAATCAAACTTTTCAGAAGCATTTTCGAAATGTTTACCAAAACCAGCAAAAACATTCAATGCAACTTCCTTCCACCCTCAGATAAAAAAGACATACAAATAAACAGTTTGGGTTTTTCGGTTTATCTCTGCGATTTATAAGCCAAGGCACCAAGAAAATGATCGAAAATGCTGGAGTACCACAACGCAGTGAAATGAAAAGCAAGAGCGAGTGTTTAGGCTGTTCCTCTGGTGATTGTCCTAAAGATTTTGAGCCAACTGCATGATCTATCTGTTCTTATTAGTGCTGGACAAGCAAAACTTTCGCAGTAAAGGCATATTCGACAAATCAGCTTGAAAACTGAACTTGAAAACCGATAAAAAGCAGCAAGAATTAATCCAGATTCTTGAAGTAGTCTTTTACTTCAATATGGATGTATGAAATTCGGCTTGTTAGTTATAAAACTTTTCTTTACCTTGTTATAGTTTAATATGAAAGGATTAACTTTGTGATGCGTTGCATTTACAGGGCAAATCAAAGTAAAGAAAGTGTCAATGAATTGCTTACCATCGTGCTTTATTTTAGCTTAAATGAATTATTATTATCTATTGAGGTGAAGGTAATTAACATTGAACAGTTTATTAAAAATAATTCACAATGTAGACAGTATGCGCAAGCTTGCTATGACCAGTATACCTGAACAACAATATTTCTAATTAATGCAAATTTCTTGAGAGAAAGAGAGAGAGAGAGAGAGAGAGAGAGAGAGAGAGAGAGAACTTTAACATGTAAAGTAAAATCAGTAAAACGTAAGCAACAAATTCATACGAGTACAAATAGTATACTCTGCATGATAGAACTCTCAGATTTCGTTACAAAAGCACATTTCGGAAATTAAAACCAGCAACAGTTGGTGCAACAAGCGACCAAGTGACCCAGCGTTGCCAATATGTTGCAGATCTTACGAGGAATGGCTGCGGTTCTGATGCTACCGCGCTGATCGCCAGTAACGGGAATCGCAACTGGATTTTATCAGCTGCTAACACGTGCGGTAAATCTAGCTATAGAATTTTGTGTAAGGCAACTCTTGATTATTATGTAAGAGTGTGACGCATCAGCAAATCTGCTCTCATCTATCCGATGGTGTGGGCTATTTCCCGCAAGCTATATTAATACCTGATTTATATAGCAGTAATTTTGCGCTGGTATCTGTTTATTGAGTTAGGAGCTCACTGTGCACAAGGAATGGGAACTTAAAAGTATTTAGATTTGAATATATATAATGGTCAAGTCAGGGGGGGGGAGGGAGAAGGTAAAACATATATACAAGTCATTTAAAAAAAAAAACAGTGTTACTGTTACGTACTGACGAGGTTTGAATATGTGTGTATTCATCCAGTGAGCGTCTTTGATGCTAGCCAAATCAAAGTGAGCACTGCCCTCAAAGGCCATCATTGGGAAAAACCTGGATTTCTTACCAACTGTAAGAGGAGTGGACGCAGCAGTACAGATGTTGAATTTCAGGAATATGAGAGAGGCTAGGGATATTATGAATAAAAAGGCCAATGGGTTCCTGGCTCGTTTACTGTCTGTAGTAGTAAAGAATTTCGTTAAATACCCCAAAAGGATGAAGAGAAAACAGTCATTGGGAACTATGTTGCATAGTACTCTATATAAACATGTAATTTGCATATATATTTTGTTGAAAGACGAGCCGGAATGGGTAAGGTTATCTGAAACTTCTTTCCATTCATTAGAGCTTTTATCAAATGACGTTTCAACAGTGCCAAAAAGGTTTTGCAAGGACAACTGCGGTCTAGTTCATTTCGCTTTTAATGGTAAACGTGTTATATGAGTTATATTGATGAGCATATAGATAATCCATTTGTAGATCACCCAGTTTATTACTCTTCCTCATGTATGGAGTCAATACACGGAGTCAATATATGTATCATTGTTCGAAGTAGGTCTGAACGGTAAACACAGAAACATTCCTACGTACACACGTGTAGATAGTGTGACCAGTATACTCGCGCCTACCAAGTGAGAGATCACAGGTTCGACTCCTGGAGGAGGACATTAGTTTGACATGCTCAGTTAGGTTCTGTTGACCTAAACAACGAATTAAGTAAAGGGCAGTTAGGCAACTGTGATGGGTGATGGTTGCCCCAGGTTTAACAAGGGGGGGGGTACCAACCTCATCCAAAAG
>NC_089776.1:19045418-19072918 GCF_040412425.1 Macrobrachium rosenbergii | reverse complement strand
TATGAGCAATGCTGGAACCCTAACCAGCAATTTCAGAACTATATTACCCTTGGTGGTGGTTCATCAAGTCTGTAGCAATACTAGCAATGCTGCTTAACTCAGTGCAAGTCACAAGGCGCGTCTCGTGGAGGGTTCAGTTATTATTATCAACCAGGCATTTAAGACCTGAACCTTCAAAGACTTTGCTGGGGGAGCGGAAGGTTTGTAGTGCGTCAGTTACAGTGTTGAACTCATGGTTAACAGTAAATGATAATAACAAGGATACTTACTGTTTGACACGCAATGCCTGAGACAGACAGGGTGATTTCAAGACCATTTTTTTGCAATTAAACTTTCTCCGGACAACGAAGATTCCCTCTAAAGTTCATCAGCCCTCTTTATCTTGATTGCTAGATTTCATGTAATAGATACTGCGCTGCGTCCTTCACCTCCAGCCTTGTGGGGAGTGTGAAGATTCCTCCTAATGAGATGCGCAATCCCCAAATCACTGCCTCATTATGACAATCAGTTGCGCTTGGCGCTATTACCGAATGGTTACTCAAGAGGAATCAAAACGGCGCTTGAATGCAGACACATTAGACGCCACAAATCAGTGACAGAGCAAAACGGTTCCAAACAGAAACGGAAGTGTTTTTGTATATATATATATATATATATATATATATATATATATATATATATATATATATATATATATATATATATTAGGCTATAACTATTTCGTTTATTATCCAATTTATTATCTATAATTATTATGAATTATCTCTATACATTCAACATAGGATTTGAATTATCACCTGGTTGGGAAATGTGGAATATAAAAAAAAAAATATGATCGTTACCATTGCAAAAATTTAACTGTCACCTATATATATATGGGAAATGTGTTTATATAATATAAAAAAATATGTATATTATATATATATATAATATTATATATATGTATATATATATATATATATAAATTATATATATATATATATATATATATATATATATATATATATATATATATATATATATATATATATATATATATATATATATATATATATATATATATATATATATATACACATATACACATACATCTAAAGGGACTGGGAGCGAGGGTAAACAATCCATCCAAGCGCCAATTTCATCCCCAAATCTCGCTTTCGTGGCAGCCGAAGCATAACGCGAGTGAGATTGATGCGGACCATTAATCCGGCTGAACACAACGTTCAGGGTGAAATCTCAGATGAAAGGAAATTTATGTCGGTTTAATATCCGTGCTCAGACTACTCAAGGTCAAAAGGCGACGTCCAAATTCCCCAGAGGTTGGATCATTTTCCGGTCGCCTCTGTCTTCACGCTGGAAATTAACGCAGCTCGTTTGGCCTCAGTATATAAGACGCGCAAGTAAACCACCTGATTTGCGTCTTTATCTCTCTCTCTCTCTCTCTCTCTCTCTCTCTCTCTCTCTCTCTCTTCCGTTGTGTGTTACATTTAGAAATTGTGGAAAAATAATGACATCGTTATCACCATCTTTGTTTATTCTTGGAGTCCTCATATCAGTTCTCTAGTAGGATTGATCAAGGAATGAAAATAAATAACCATTACTTTTAAAAGATCGGAGAATCAAATAAATTGAAACCTTATAATCGTAAAAATGCTGCTGTCCTGAAAAAAAATTACTACCCTATATTCTTTAGCATTAATTACATTGTTCATTTGATTTACGATACCATTAATTACAACTGTTATCGGATTTACATTAGCAATGATGACAGCGGTAGTCGCCTCACTAATTGCCCATTCTATCTTCGACTATGAACGTGATTTATGAAGTCGAATACCGTCGAATCGCCAGCTGTTAATGGACCCCTCACCGGCAATACGCTCAGTCGATAGGAACGCTCGTTATTATTAACCGAAACCTTTAAATTTACAAGAGGCGTCCTTGTCTCCAAACCGCAAAGGTTATTAAGGATAAGGTGTGTGGTTGTGGATGTGATTGTTTAGTTTTAGATTTGAAGATCATAACTACATCAGTAGGTAATCATTTACCTTTCCTTGAAAATAACCTTTCACTTATAAAAGGGCGATTCCTCTCAGGTGTTTAAAAGAAAAAGTAGCCTACACTGGTTTGGGTCTGAGATGTTCAAGACAAATTCATTGCAGACGCTTTTATTTAGAGCCTATACTTTTGCCTGGTTGGCATAATTTCCAGAATAAAAGTCCTTTCTTGAATAATTTTTAAACGCAACTGTTTTATTTAGAGCAAAACTGTTAGTCTTTAAAACATTTTTTTGCCTGGTTGGAAATTAACGTATATTTCCATTTAAAAAAAAAATAAAAGAACTTACCACTAATCTTAGCCTGTTGTATCCTTATGTTAATTTTAAGTTTGTATTAAAAGACATTTCGACTACAGTATAGGCAGACTTTTCAAGTTCAAAGATACCCCTCCGGTACTGATACGGTCTTTCGTTGTTTATAAATAGATATACATGCCCAAAATGTAATTTTGAAATTAACTCGAGATCTACTCAATATTAAAACATCGCTTTTGACCCATCGTACCGGTTGCGTTTTAAAATCAAAAGCGTTTACAGTCGTAAGAAACCATTCAAATACACGTAAAACCAACGTTCTGTCTAATAATTTCAAAATGCTTTTTCAAACCAACGATTTCTTTTCCTTTCTTCTTTTAGAGAATATCTTTGCATCCATTTTATGCAACCAAACAAATAACTGCTGCCTGCTCTCTCTCTCTCTCTCTCTCTCTCTCTCTCTCTTTATATTTTTTAGTGTTTCTGTCAAATTATCTTTTCAAATCCTGTCTAACCTCTAGACACACCTCTAAGAATTGTATTTTTATGGCATATGTTTATTAACCATTCCGTAATTACGCTATGAAAAGGGTCTTAGCATATTTGTATTTAAAAGACATTTAGCGTATTTATATTCAATTATTATCCGACATTGATTATCTAATAAATGCTTTCATATTTCTTTATTTTGATTTTAGCTGTTTCAAAGATAACTCAATATTTAATAATATGCTAGTACTTTAGGCTAAGTTTTTAAAGATTTTATCGTATTTCCATGTTTTCATGTAGTCCTGCGGATGAGAACGGATTCACTCAAAGTTGGTACAAAGAAGGAAGAGAGCTAATTTTCAGTGGTCTTGCTGTTCTACTCGCTGTAAAAGTTAGGCTTGCCAGGAGCGAAAATCTTACGTCAGATTAACTTCGGATACCTGTAAGTTACATCCTATGAAATCGAAAAAAAGATTACATATGATATTCATATATACTACACACACACACACACACACACACACACACACACACATATATATATATATATATATATATATATATATATATATATATATATATATATATATATATATATATATATATATATATATATATATCTCACATCGGGAACGAGTCCCGGTCTCCTGAGTGACAAGCCAGTGCAATGCCGATTAACCTACAGTGGTCATAAAAGAAGTAGGAATCTCAGTACTTCTGTAGCTGTGGGTTTTCCACGGCAGGCTTCCGCCTAATATACCAGCGAATTTTACTCAACTTCCCGACCCGTCAGCCACTCACTCAGCATCATTTCTTTCGAATATGATTGAAAAAACGAACACATAAGTCATAAAATTATTTCTGTAAAACTCTGTAAAGATCCAAGTAAGAGACCCATGAGTTTCGAAGGTTTCCAGACCATTACCTTCTTCCGGCAACAATTAATGAATGAGAATTGTGGCCTCGAAATAAGGTGAATAATTTCGAAGAACGTAGAAATCTGTTAACAACCAATGCAGGATGCAGGAAAGTGGGGGAGGGAATCTGCCGCAAGAGACATCCTCTTCCTCCAACTCCTAACGTTTATAGAAACCATTAGGTACTATAAGCAATAAAAAGTTATTACCTGAGAGAGAGAGAGAGAGAGAGAGAGAGAGAGAGAGAGAGAGAGAGAGAGAGAGAGAGTTTTAATGTATAATACTAACTAAGGTTTTTAATGTTTTCAGAGGATGGAGATTTCTTAAACTCAAAGGTGGCATTCTCTCAGTTCCCATAGGACATTCATCACGAGTTCGGAAACCATATATATATATATATATATATATATATATATATATATATATATATATATATATATATATATATATATATATACATATATATATATATCTATCTATATATATAGTATATTATCAAAATCACTTTTGTACGTGATTCATTTATCACACATTACCACAGGGGAAAAATAAGAGACGGAGTGTATGACCTACACCTCGTCTCCTATTTTCTCACCTGTGGTAATGTGTGATATATATACATACTGTGTATATATATATATATATATATATATATATATATATATATATATATATATATATATATATATATATATATATATATATATATATATATATATATATATATATATATATATATAAATGGTGTGTGTGTGTGATACAAAAGATTTTTAGGTAATGAAGAATCATTTAACTAGGATTACTTGTGATTCTCTTGTAGGAAGGGACAGTAATAAATAACGTATGCTCTTTTGCGAAGAGTTTAGCTCCGACTGGTTTTCTGTTACGATTCCCATAAACTTAACATGAATACAAAAGTTCACTGTAATCCTTTTACAGTGCAACAGCAAATGACTTCTCAATAAGAAGTATCATTCCTAATCATGATCACATGCTGTCCATAATTTAGGTTAGTCCAATCACGCAACCATTCAGTCAGGCACTTCCCTTAAGTACGCAACTCGTAAAATATCATTCTTATTAAATGTACACATATATATGACTCTTAAGGCTCGGCACTTTACCATGGGGCACTCTGAAGAGGCTTACTTTTCCTGTCACTGCTGATTAGTTAAATTATGCTAGTTACCTTTACGGCAGCAGTACAGCTCATTAAAGTTTAACTCGACAAGACACACTCAAGACTACATTTAGCCCTGACAGGTGGTTACTCTCAGTATTTATTTGATACACATTTCTCAATATTCAACTGATATTAAAATATTCGAGGTTTGAATAAGTGTATACAACTCCTTTATGACAAGGTGAGCAGACTATGGAAGTTTTTAATTTCCTGCAAAGATAAAATTATTGTTCAACACAATTAATTTCTCTTTTCCTGAGCCCTTCCATGAACTCTAATAACATTTCTATGAAAATGCTACTGAACAATAATGAGCATTACTGCAACTCTTTTATTGTATTGGCCAACACCTTTGTGATAATTCTTTTAAATGCCAGTGGACTTTATCGCAACACTGATAAGCATTCCAGCCACGTTTCCATTATTGAAGCACTTTCTTTAATAACTGCTTTTATGAATTCGAGTTTAATACTTTCCATTAGCGAGACATATTTAAACATCAGTCATCGTTATTATAAATTACTTTCTTTGCATTCTGAACCAATGACCTTTAATGTTCCATTTTATTCTGCCTTGTCCCTTATTCTGTCAATTTAGGCACTTATATGACTTGTGCAGCTCCGGCAATCTTGTGGCACTGCGATGCAGCATATTCTTCCACAAGGTCTGAAGCAAGGTCCATAAAATCTTTAGACCAAAGTCTCTAGATCTTGGTCTTCCATATCTAGAGATGGCAACAGGACGAATCGGGTTTGGTGGAAGGAGCACAGCCGGCTTGTCTCATGACGTCGTTATCAAAGGAGAGTGAGGTTTTAGGCACCTCTGCATAACATCAATTTTGTTCACCTCTTGAACTTCTTAGTCTCTCATACTGGAATCACTACCAGTTACCCTTCACGAACTGTTGCGACCTGGTCTTTTTGTGACTTCTGCCCCTTACATTTTCCTCTAATCAACTGACATCTCCGTAAGTTTCTTCTGATTCAGCCTACATGAGAATCTTTGAAGGAGGGCTCAAGGAGTTAAGGGCCCTCATTGGTCAAATTGTCAGACTTTTTCAGGCAGGCCTGTGGTAAAGCCAAGTGTTTTATTGATCAGGAGTGATCACGTCAGCACCTAAGATAACCTATAGGTGGGCTTCTCCTTGCTAAGTTGTGACCTCAGGGCATCAGTATTGGGAGTAATTAGGAGCATCAAGGGTGACCAATGGCGATTTGAGAATCTGGAGGCCGTGTCAAGACAAGCAGGATGGACATGGGAGTCCCTACAAGCTGCCTGGCAGTTGAAAAACCAGTTAATAGATGAGTCAAAATTCTGCATGACAGGCACTTGGAAGGGATTGTCAAAACAGCCAACGAGCTTTATCGTCAGCCAGCCAAATTCTGGGACAGTGTCAGACGTTTGCTGGGGAAAAGCGGAGAGTGTGCACAGTACATATTAGAAAACAACAGAAAACCGTATTGAAATGAAGAGAAAGAAGCAGCCTTCAGGAAATACCGGAGTAACATATTCAGAAAAATTGAAGAAGAGAACACGAACTATGGCAGGGAGCAGGAGACAGTAGTAGAAGAGGTGCTGCAACAGAAAAGAGAGGACATCCTACCTTATTCCAGAGTAGACACCAGCAGGCTAGACCCCAAGAATCCCATGACGAAATCGGTGGAACTAAGGGAAATGAAAAGCATCCTCAGAAGAGGGAAGAAGAGGAAAGCACTGGGAAAGTCAAACATTAACAAAGAAGTTATGCAA
This sequence comes from Macrobrachium rosenbergii, assembly GCF_040412425.1. Classification (NCBI taxonomy): domain Eukaryota; kingdom Metazoa; phylum Arthropoda; class Malacostraca; order Decapoda; family Palaemonidae; genus Macrobrachium; species Macrobrachium rosenbergii. The sequence continues at coordinate 19,066,266 of NC_089776.1, read as the reverse complement.
CACCTCCCAGATGTCATGCTGGATATCCTCGAGGAGATAACAGATGAGATGTTGAGCATGGGATTTTATCCTGACTTGTACAAGACAGGCATGATAAGACTCCTAAACAAACTAGGGAAGAACTCCTTGGGAGGTGAGAAACTACTTATTGATAACCCTCCTGGAGCTCCCTAGGAAAAATGTGGAAACAATTATTAAAAACTGATTTGTGAGATTCCTTCAGACAAAAACCAATATGGGCTCACCAAGGGAAGGGGAACTTAGCTAGCAACAACTGTGCTATATGAGACCATAGCTATGTTTCAGGCTGAAGGCCATGGGTGCAATGTGGTCTCAAAAGACATTGCTAGGGCCTTTGAAAAGGTCTGGCACAGTGGTCTTAAATTCAAATTGCTGGGGATCACCCTGCCTGATCTGATAATGAGACTATTATGCAGCTTCCTGGATAATAGGAAAGTGCAATAAGAATGGGAAAAATAACTGGGCCAGAGTTTCCACTCCTAAGCGGAGTACCACAAGGAAATGTGCTGGCCCCATCCTTTACACTTTCTACACCTGAGACGTCCCTGGTCCCTCAGCTGGCTGTCACCAGATTATCTTTGTGGATGACCACATTCAAATAATCACATATCCTAACAAAAGAAGTAAACATTTGCTGGCCTTGAGAATTGCCAAAGAAATAAAAAAGATAAATGATTAAGAGGAGAGGTGGAACATATCTACTAGTCAGAAGTACCAGCTCCTGTCTATATCGACAGTCAAACCAGCGAATGTAGTTGTGGAACACAGAGTGGTCTCTTTCAGAAACAACATCAAGGTCCTGGGAGTCACGTTTACCATGACTGGCCTGAAACAACACATGCTGAACTGTTTGAGAAGAGCAGAGGCCACGTTCAAAAGGATCAGAAGGTTCAGGGGTGTCTTCACTTACCTAATGCTGTGCTAAACGTTGGTGAAACCCCAGCTTGAGTACCCAACAGCAATCCTAGCCCCAGCATGCAAGCCCTGCAGAATAAGAACATTAGAAGAGTGTTCAAGGAAGGCCCTTCATACTACAACACGATGAAGAAGCTGCATGAAAGGGCAAGCATAGAGAGCTTCAACTGTAGGACCCACAGGCTGGCAAACAGGACGTGGGATAGGCTGGCAGCAATAGATATCATCATCATGGACAGGAGTGAAGAGGGGACCTCAGGAATTTGCCGAGAGTGGCTCCTAGGATAGAAGACATTCCCCCCTAACCAATCTTCAGGAGCTAGATTAGAAATGACTACGATTTCCAAAACTTTCTCCAGCTAACAGTGATAAACAATGCATGATACTAACCAATTAACAGGTAATTATAACCACCATTATCTCTCCATACTCACCTCCCACTATCATCATTAAAAAAAGTCAAATAAAATAAAAAAAATTGAAAACAAAAAAATATTTCACAGCCACATATTGTGACCTCACCTCCTCTTGCACTTGCATTCTCTCTATTAAATGATGTAGCCAGGGGTTCTGCCCCCCTCTGTTTCCCTTATAACTTCCTTCAAATTCACCCCTTTGTCTCTAACCTGTCCCTCCAAAGGCTTCCGCCCCAACCTTCCTTCCCCCAATATAAGTTCAATTTTTCCTATCCCCATACCTACTGGCTTCATTCGCCTTTCGAGTATGGTAGAAAGTTCTACCGAAACATCAAGGAATAAATGAACTTTGGACAGCTGCTGTATGATTTACCTGCTGCTACAAATAAACTCATTCTAGAGACTGAGAAACTACAGTACAGAAAAATAATAACAATAATAATAATAAGAAGAATGGAAATAAAGAAGGAAAGCCGAAGTTCATTTACGACTTAGGTCACGCTCCAAGGCTCCCTGTTATACTTGCAAGCACTTAAGCCTAAGTCCGCGTTTCCTTCTGGAATTACCCACAATCGTTAAGGCGCAATGCAAGCAGAGCAGAAAATAATTCATGACCGTGGGAACATAGTTGCAGGCCTTGAAAACTGTTTGATGTTAGTGAGCTGAATTCTCTTCTTTGCCAACCTTGTGGATAATATCACGCAAAAAAAGCATGTTAATAAAATTTTCCGTGCTAGACGGCAAACCCAGAAGAATAAAATTAATGCTAAACTCCATTTTACGTGCACCATGTCATTCTAACTTCATATGACTTGAAGTAAATTAACCTAAGCTTGCCTTCGTTTCCGTGTAATGCGTCTGAAAATGCCTTCAGCCCTATGAATCTTGAAGCATGTTGTAGTCTTCACCTTATTCAAATAAATCAAGCTTAAAATTTGTAAACGTTTTGAACGTTCTTATAATCGTGTCAACATGTGTAGAATCCAAAAAATAAATAAGTGAACATATAAATAGATGAATAAATGAATAAAAATAAAGTTGCGATAAGACTCTCCTTTTGAAGGGCGACGTTTTCTCAACTCGTAGTGACTCATTGGGAAAGGATATCCACGGTCCTGATTTTAGGGCAGGGTATATTGCAAAATTCAATTATTCACAATTGAGCTAAATGTAATAGATGCCAATTCTGATCCAATAGCTGTAAATATATATATATATATATATATATATATATATATAATATATATATATATATATATATATATATATATATATATATATATATATATATATATATATATATATATATATATATATATATATATATATATATATATATATATATATATATACACACACATACATATATATATATATATATATATATATATATATATATATATATATATATATATATATATATATATATATATATATATATATTTAGGGCAAATGGTCTTCGATAGATTATGGAAGATCGTAGATAAATCTAATCAGTTAAAAATAAAATTTCAAGGACACCAAATTCATACAAGTACAAGCGAAGGATTGTTAAGATTAACTTAATGATGATTACATGGCCGGCGTAGGGCAGTCCAGGAACTCGGTCAATTACACCCTTAGCAGTGTACATAATGTGATCAGAAAATGAAGTCAACAAGGACCCATTATACAAAGCCCTCGGCTTTGCGTGGTGGGACGTCGTAAGAGCCTCATCCATGCCTACGCTTCAGCAGTTAGTAGGAAACAATAACAATGGCTCTCAAGCGTTCCCATCATGTTACAGATTTAATGAACCGGCGATAAATAGTAACATTAAGGAAGTGAAAAGATAATACTTATGAGACAAATATGGTAGGCCCGTGTACTTTGCAGTGAAAGGTGATTTTATTTTTGTTTTTGATTTTTTCGTCCCGTTAAAGTTTTGTCGAAATATATGCTTTACCACGAAAAATATCGACAATTAGCGTTCTTCTGTAGGCAGGGCAGTGGCCATAGATGAATAATTACTATATAGATCCCTGTATTTTCAGGATCTCTCAGACGATTCATGAATTTGCTATTAGTATAACTGTACTTAATCGTATGTAGCGAGTGAGTCATTGATTTTATCAGAGCACTGACTGACACGTACCACTTATTAGACTGGTTATTAATGATTATTGTCATATAAAAAAGATTATTATTACAAATGGAATTAAAAGCACTCAGAGGGTAAAATATACCAAACCGGGTTACATCTTTAGCAAACAATACGCAGAAATAACTGTTACAACTTTTTTGTAGATTAAATGTCATCCACACGCACAGGCACACTTTATTTTATGTATATACTTACATACATACAAACGCATACGCACACACACATATATGTATATATATATATATATATATATATATATATATATATATATATATATATATATATATATATATATATATATATATATATATACTTGTGGGGCCTGCTTGCTTGGGCTGATTGCACCTTCCATACATATTTCTTTTCTTGAAAATACAAATAAATTAAACTTTTTTTTTTTTTAAATCTCTAAATGGTTTTAGCGAATAATTTGCGGAGCCCCTTGCTAGAAATATTAATTGTTCATGTGTGTATTTATCTGTTCTATTTTACATTACCATCTTACTCAGGGACAGAGTGTTTAATGAAAAAAATTGTTTAGAGTATTGTCCCGAGGTCATTTGGTATCATACCTTACGTAGCACCCCACAACTTGCCTCTCCCCTCATCTCTACAAAAGATACACACACACACACACACACACACACACACACACACACACACACACCGCAAAAAAGGACTAGATCTGAGTAACTAAGGTCCCGTCTATCATGTCCTGAAGGTCATAAATCCCACAAAGAAACACCACCATTTTATATTTTTTCCTGTTGTTAATGGTCCTGAACGCAAGTATTTACAATCAGCAACACTCTGGACAAAGGGTTCTCCTGTTTACCTGAATTTCGGAGATCCGGATGTCGGCCGTAATTTACGTGCGAAAAAACTACTAAGTTGACGAATCGTGATCAAATCAGCCTGGTCCTTCGAGCGTGACACATCAGTGAAAAGACAATAAATGGGAGGAGTAAGAGACGCTTTGGGATTATCAAAAAATACGTGACGGGTGTCTTATCTCCTTTGTTTCTTCATTATATGCCTACCGTACCAGGTAGCAGGTACCGCCGATGATGTGTCTCTTGGGGATCATATCGGAATGCACAAGAGGTTCTTTGCAACGTCTCTACAGTTTTCACGTTCGAGTAAGCTCTACGATAATCTACAGAAGCGGCTTGTTAGACTTACTGAACTTCTTTAGACTAACGCTGATCGCAATAACAATCCTAACGAAAACTATAAGGTTCACTGAAGCCCTCGTGATAAGCCTCAGGAGGGAAGCTCCTTGCCTCCAACACTCTCTGCCCTAGACCCTCTCTCTTTCTCTAGTCAAGCAACGATTAACAACATTTCATTTGTAGTTTAAAGTATGATTGAGAGCATTTATAAGGGTTTCTCAGCTGGATCAAAGATAAAACAACTGACATAAACCTCTAGAGAAGTACATTGGTTTCAAAACCATCGTTTACGAAACATTAATACATATGTTTTAGGGAAAAAAAATCACCAAATAGTATTGTGTCAGGGAAAAGAAGGGAGGGAAGGATGAGAGTAATTTCATTTTACGCTGCTTAACTCTTTGTATTTGAAATTACGCCGGAATTGTCTTAAGTTTTCTTATAATAATCACAATTACAGGGATGTTAAGCACCGCCAAGAAAGCACGGATCGAGTGGTCTTGTCGAAAATTACAAGCTCAGTTACTTGCAGAAAAAAATATGCGGGTAGAAACTGCATTATATATATATATATATATATATATATATATATATATATATATATATATATATATATATATATATATATATATATATATATACATACATACATATATATAATATATAAATATATATATGTATATATATATGTGTGTGTGTGTGTGTGTGTAAGATTCTATAATAATGTTGAATGTGAATAATCAATTGAAAAACTTCTCTAGACTTGAAACATGGGAATGATAACCAAAAGGGAGATCTTAATCAAGTACAAAAAAAAAAAAATTTTCTCGTGAAAACCATAAAAATATTACAGAATTTTAGCGTGTCTATACTTTAATTTAAAAAAAAAATTACGCAGCCTTCAGATTCCCTAAATGAATTGTGTGTAAAGATTTACGCATCCCTGATAGAATGCGTCCTTGAACCGGACGAACGATTTCCTTGAAAGTTAAACAAGGAATCGTGGGAAATATTCATGAAAATAATCTAGATTTGATTTCTGTTAAGTATATCTAATAAAAATATACGCTTATATCTGGTACCACGCAGTAACGAATTAAAAAAAAAAAACAGTCTGTACAAGAACTGAAGTATGAAAAAGGGAAAAAAATTATAATACATTAGTTTAAAAAGAAAATATATATGTTTACCTTTGGTAAGTCGAGTACATTAACCTGGACATTAAGTCATTATTACCAGTTCACTAATCGTGGCTGAAATACACCTCTACATGCACTCTTGTGTCTTTGTGTCTCATGATGGAAGTTTCACAAATGTAATGGAGTAACGATGAAAACTAATATAATTAAGGTTATTTCGTGAGCCACTGGGATGTATGAATAAAAAATAAGATGAACCAGGTATTGGTTAATCTTTGTTAAAATGGTTTAAAGCAATAAAATGTTTTATTAGAAAAAGTTACTGTTAGAAGCAATATATTAATACAGATGTCATTTGTATGAGAACGATAAGAAAGTCAACACCGTTTCTATATCTTTAACAATGTTCTTATCAATTAAAAACTATGTCAGCTTATTACTTTAACTAGGAAAACCACTTTTTCTGGGGCTGGAGTGGAAAAAGTTAATTTGCAGCTGATTTATTTGAGAATGCAAAACGGTGTTGCAGAAAACTATGACCATAAATGTTGCAGGTGCATTATTAGCTTTAATAACGCAAAGCTTTGAACTGAAATTTTGTCATTCAAGAGCATTTGTACGATTCATACTCACCTATAAATATCTCCAAATCAATAACTTTTAAATGGCATGTAAATAACGGTAGACAAATCAGATACTAACAACATGAAAAGCTGAATTTATCGGAGCTTTCCTAGATAGTGACCCCCAAGGGTTTTAAGCCGGTATGTATCCACTTTTACGGCGTGTTTAGTACAAGCCCGTTGGTGGTTACCGTAAAAACATAAACAAAAGGTTGTAAATATCATAAAGATAATGACCCCAAAAGAAATATGAGTCCTAGATAACGACCCCGAAAACCCTTGAGGGTCACTATCTAGGAAAGATCCAGTTACTCAATGAGATAAATCTCCTCTTGTCTAGGAGACCCATTTCTCCATAAGCATGTAAACACCTCATGAATAGAAAACTACTTTCTTTGAGGGAGTTTGAGGCAGAAGAAAGCAAAAACCTCCTCATCCTGGCGCTCACAGAGAAAGCATTACTCTCGTAGGTCCACAAGACTTTGGCTTTCGAAAAGAAAGTACTTTACGGTAAGGTGTCCAAGCAATTATCGCAGACTGGCTGGGGCTGACAAGCCATCTCAAAGTCTGGAGTTGCACATTTGTGGGTAATTCTCAGACGGCATTGGGCAGTTCCCCATTTTCACGGCAGTTCACTGCATCTGTAAAACAGCACTGATTTGGCAGTTTCCTTTAGTCTTTAGTTCCTACCAAGATACTTCAAGTATTTACTAAATCCTCGATTCTCGTTTTAATATTTGAATACATCCCTACGATAATTGACAAAGAGAAGAAATCGATATATTGTTCTCCCTTTTACTGTTTATCATGCCCATGCTGATACCTAACATTGGCAACACGAAGGTCTAGAGACTAGAGAATACAAGGTCTTTTCACGGTTGACCCATAATTGGGATCCAGCGCTCAAGGAGGTCGTGACGTCACGCGGTCAATTTATGGTCCTTGGTGATCTCTGATTAATCACCCTGTTTGCAAACAAAGTGTGTAGACCCTACTCCCGATATCTGATACCGATATTGTCCGTAATAGCGGCTTTATATTTTTCTCTTCCTTGTTGCAACTGTGGTAGCTCAAGCAAAAAGCCCAAATCTTTTGTAGCATACAGGTGCTTTGAAGATAGGAAAAGAATAAGAATCTAGTTCTTCACAGATTTCCTACGGACGACGACACAAGGAAGAGGAAGCATGGTTAATGGCCTGGAACAACAAATATAATGTTATGGAATTCAATAGGCAATGACATAGATAATTCATCATTTGTTAATCCTGTGGAAAATTGCAGATAAATAAATGTATTTTCCGGTGCTCCTCACTTGATGAAACTCACCAGAAACAATTTCTTGGACTATGAATTTATTTTATCGGACGGCAGGATTGCTCGCTGTGAGTCAGTAATGGAACTGATTACGAAAGTAAGAGTGATCTCATGACAGCCCATAACTTTCTGAAAAACATACAAGTGTTATAGGTATGGAACGTATGAAAGTTACATTAGCGGTTCAGTTACTGTCTCAAAACCACTTATAAAAATCTCAAACACTTCGGAGAAAAAGGTCTGGTTGTGGATAGGCACTGGGAGAGCAGCAGTCAATTCATTTGCCTTGTTGATAAGTGGTTTGATTTATTCAGCCCTCGAGTGCCGTTAAATAGAAAGTCAACGTGGATGCTTAGGGTCTAAAGTTAGGAAACCAAAGTAAAACGTTTCAAAATATGATTCACCTTTCCAGAACAAAGAAAACTCTGGAAGGCAAAGGACTTTACCCTTTCCAGGAAGGCCTTGTGATATGTTGCAAATCTCTACTGAACTTGCTGAGAGTGGGAGGTGAAAAATTTGCAATATCATACATATTGACTTATAGGACTGGAGCACTTTTTTTGGCTGGATACAGCGAAAAAGGTGCATCTCTTCAACACCAATCACCTGTGGAAATTTGTATTAGCGATAATGCGACTGTGGCCCCATTTTCCAACTTGGTAACTAAAGAAAACACTTCTTATGAGGCTAAAGGAACTTCTCTTCAGAAAGAGTTAAGCTTATCTGCAATATGGTTTTGTTTGCCTAAGGAAGAATTACAAATGAAAATGAAGGCAAAGCTGTTGAAGAAGAAACATTAGCAGATGTCATGGAAGAAGGAGGCCTGCAATACGTGGGTGGTTGTAAAGCCCGTAAGTTCCCGAGTCTGACTGTCTAGGAACTAAAGCGACAGGAGATGGCAGTGGATTGGCACTATAAGTAGCACAAATGAGAAGCTAACAAAACCTCCATCTGAAATTTGGAATATCTAAGACCAAAGGAAAAGATGTTTATTTGTTATCATGGGAAAAAAATACCTAAAATCAGGAAAAGGAACGATAAAAGACTTGAGTGAGTGACAGGCAAGTGCATTACAGTACCTTCAGATATAATTAAATGTTCTGTTCGTTGCCATGCAATTTTCAGATTCGCAAAATAAATAGGGACAGCAGCTTCTTAGAAAGAGAGGCAAACAGAATGGAAAGTTGGTAATATCAATGTTAACCTTATACATATGTATCTTTGAATGTGAGTTGTATATAATAGTGAAAAATGTCAAGTTTTAGTTTTTAAACTTGTTTTAATTATTTGGATGAATATTCGTATAGAAATAAATATGGTCAAGATGTGTTTTATTTTCCTAAAAGGATGAATCGTAATTTCTTGTATTAAAGAGACAACGAGGGAACAAAAGAAAAGTTTTCTTGTCTGCATAGAGCTTGCGCAGAGGACAGAGTGGCTATGTGACGTCATGTTTCTTATCCCGGGTCCCCTTACCTCCCATAATCCTGAGCGCGAGTTGACCCTGTATTCTCAAGACCTTGTTCTCTAGACCTTGGGCAACACTCACTACACTAGCGTATCCACTCTAAAGTCTATATTACCCCACTGATGTTTTGTATCTAATTGCCCCGAAGATGGTTGTTCGCTCTAGGAATTGTTAAAATTAGACAAATTCTCTTTCGCGATTGGTTAATATTTTCTTTAGCCTATATAGTAAATAATAATTTGCAATTCAGTCTCATCTTCCCAACGAATCAAAATCCGTTAGATGTCACCCTATTTTGTAATGATGCGCGTCAAGGCACGCATCCATGTTATGCAAAATACGCCTTAGGCCCAAGCTGCAATCCTTATGGTCGAGATAAGACTTTCACTGGTGACAAAATTTCAGAGAGGAAAATCTCCTTGGGCCTGAGGGTAAGAGGGTTAACTGAGGGAGTGTACTCATATGGAAAATATAAATAAGGTGAGGCTCAAAAACATTCTGTTGGTTGGGAAAAAACCTTCAGGTTTTTTTTCTCTTCCCAGTACTGAAAGGGTTGATTAAGAAGTGTTTCCAAAGAGTATTCTTTCCGTAGCTTGTGATCCTTGTTTACCAGTCCAGTTGCCTCAAATCCGCGAAGGGAGTGTTTTCCGTGGGAAAAATGTGTGGCAATAAAGGAGGACTATCTACTTATATCTTCAGCTACTCGTCTGACGGACTTTTTTTGGAGAACAGTTTGGACCTTGCATATTACTGTCAATGGAGAACTGACCGCAGCACTTTTTCTTGTTAATTTACTGTAATCTTCCATCACTTTCGTCTTTTACTTTTTCAATTTAGTTTTCCTTGACCGTTTAAGTTCCCTAATATTTTACACTCGTTCACCCAGTTTGAATGATTATTTTAGCATAAGTTTTTTCTACAGCATTCATAATTTCTATTACCCTACATTAATGTCCCTGACCTTTGTGGGATATACAATATATATATATACATATATATATATATATATATATATATATATATATATATATATATATATATATATATATATATATATATATACAATATATATATATATATACAATATATATATATATATATATATATATATATATATATATATATATGTATATATGTGTGTGTATACAATATATTTTGTGTGTGTGTTTTGTTTTGTGTGTATTTTGTTGTAGGCGTCGCCTTTGCAGCATTAACTTCTTTGATGCAGACTCTTTCATATTTCCTCACTTCTGCTTTTAATACTTCTCCAAAGTATTAAAAACAGAAGTCAGAAAATATGAAAAGTCTGCATCAAAGAAGTCAATGCCACAAAGGCGATAACCTACAAAAAAATTGTGAGAGAGAGAAACTCTGCCCCCAAAAAAATATATATATATATATATATTTGTATATATATATATATATATTACTTTTAAAAATGTTTTGATACTACAAAAATAAAAGTACACAGACAATGAAAGGAAAATCTTTCGGCGTGCAATGTCGTAGACGAAGACTAGACTAAAAATGGAACACGAGGCTTCAGAAAAAAAACATAACTTAACTGTTGCCATTCTTGCATTTTAACAGGAGGAATTTCACGGCCGCGTGCCCCCAGAAACAATAATTTTTCGAATTGACAAAGCGAATAAAAATGCTAGTTTGCATAATTTATATTCACATTTACGGAACGCGTTGATGTAGCTAAGGTTACGTTACGTAATCGATTTATATTTTTTTTTTTCATCGCCGCGGCTGTAGTTGTCAGTACATAGCCATTTTTTTAGGGTAGGGTGGACCGGTATTCGTCGGCTGATATGACGAATTAAATGTCAACCATTGTTGCACAATAAAAAAATATTATTTTTTCTTTTAATATGTCATGCTCAGTGGACCCACCATGATGTGAGTCCTGTAACGGAAATCTTATTTTATTGTATTTTTATCTTTATATGTATTTTAATTTTTATTTTTATTCATTTACATTTTTATTTCTTTTTATTTTTATGTAACTTTTAAAGTAAAGTTATCTGTAACTTTTAAAATCAGACAGCTGGGCTGCATTATGCCATATTTTTGAAACCGATTTCATTGACGTACCTGAATACCTCAGTAGCTGAGCGCACACTCATAAAGAAGGACTCTCGGTACACAAAGAATACGTCACTTGGTAAATCACACGCCACACACACACACACACACAAGCACAGAAACACACATAGACATTCACACAAACACACACACACACGCACACGTGTACGCGTGCGCGCACACACGCACGCGCTCACAAGCACACACACACATGCACACAACGATACCAGTCGATAAAGGACCTGAAAGAAAATTATTTATATTCCAATAACGCATAAATTTGCTTAATAACCACGTTTATTTTTAACAGGTTTAATGTAAGCAAACTAAGGACATTAAGCCATTAATATATTTGGAAGTGGAATATAAAATTTAGGTCAAAGCCCAATCCCTGGGACCTATGAGGGCATTCAGCGCTGAAAGGGAAATTGAGAGTAAAGAAGGTTTGAAAGGTGTAACAGGAAGAAAATCTCAAAGCAGTTGCGTTATGAAACAATCTTTAGGAGAGGGTGGAAAGTAAGATGGAAGAACAGTATTAACGGAGGTATAGTAAAAAGAATGAAAGGGTTGAAGCTAAGGACCGACGGGACGCTGCAAAGAACCTTAAGTAATGCCTACAGTGCACCACATGAGGTGCACTGATGACGCTACCCCTCTACGGGGCTAAGCCATGAATACGACTTGGCGATTATTGAAAACTTTCTAGAACTTTTAGCATGAAGAGTTTACAAGCTTTTCTAGTTCATGAAAGAGAAAGATATTTTAAAGCTCTTTGCGAAGGACAATTAAGAAACTATATGACGACCAAGTAGGAACCGAAGAGCAACTGAGAAGTGTAAGAACTTTATAGCAACGGTTAAGTAGAACGTTGCTGCATGCAAGTAGCCATTGGAACACACCTTTTACTGAAAGAGGCTAAGGTTTTAAAGGTTTTGGCTGCATTGCAGAGAAATTACATTTATCCTCTTTACTTAAACACGACAGGCATGTTAGTAAAACACTTAGGTAAGTAAAGGGGAAGACTTTGCTTAGTTGAGGAAGGCTTTCACGATGCCCAGTAACCCCTAATTAATTACTCAGTTGAGAGAGCAAATGTGTGCATCAAATTTTGGCACGACTAGCACTATATGTAGCGATAAACATTTCTACACCAAAGAGTTGTTGGTAAAATATGTCATTACAAGTAAAATGTGATGTTTTGGAATATATATATATATATATATATATATATATATATATATATATATATATATATATATATATATATATATATATATATATATATATATATATATATATGTGTGTGTGTGTGTGTGTGTGTGTGTGTGTGTATATGTGTATGTATGTATGTATGTATGTATGTATGTATGTATGAGTATAATCTTTTTCTTAGTCTAACCGATGATGGCTCCTGTCAAATGACAAGACAGCAATCGTCACAATCATAGCCACACTGATACTTCAGCTGCTAAATCTTGGATGAAACCCATGCGTAGAAATTTCAACATACCTCAAAGCCTAACACTTAAAGCTCACCAGTATCGCAACAAACCTCCAACACATATTGATCCTTTCACCTGTAGAATGCACACACTCACTCGCTTCCTAGGTATTGAGGCTACTCCATTCAGCCCTCTTTCACACTATCTGAACTTTCTAGGTCTTCTCTTCTTCACCTCACATGACCAAACCACTTTTTACCACTTCCTCTGTACATCCCAGTTCATAACTTTTCAATTGTTATGTTCTGATCTCTTTAGCTTCCATATTCTGCTTTCCTTCACATTCAACATCCACACTTTATTCCATAAAAATGTGTTGGCTCAATAATCCCTTCATACTTTCTAATAATGTGTTCCATAGACATAGCATCCTACTACCCTTATTGTTTTACCTATTCTGTGACTCACCTCTGCTTTTAAAATCCTACCATCGCGTAATATATTAACTTTAGAATACGTTTATGAATCTACTGTTAACATTCCTCAACAATCCATACTAACATTCAGTACCTCATCATCTTCGTTTCCCTGTGACCTTATAATCTCCCTCTATTTCACATTTTCTCTCATCTCTCTCCTCTTACGAGCATTTTCAAACTCATTCATAAATCCAGTTTGTTTTTCCTGTCCCTGATCAGCACTGTCTGCTACAAACACCAGCCATTCCACATTCCCTTCAGAACCCATTTTCTTATCTTAAAATTTTACACAAACTTCCATTGACCTTTTTTGACTTTTTATAATTCTCCAACCATTCAGATATTAAATAATTATGGAGAATAACATTTATTTGTCTCAGCCCAATTTTTATACCAAACCTGTCACTCTCACATACAAAAACATAATTATAAATACCATACATCAAGGCTTTTGTCATTGCTTTTCTCATTGTCTGTTTATTAATTCTGTCATGAGCTTTTTCAAACTTCTCACCTAACTGTTACATAACAAATACTTGATCCACAAATGCTTAGTCCTTTTGTCATCTTTATTACTTTGTCAATCAGAGTCCTACTATATATCTTCCGTATAATGCCTACACTCCTCTTGGTCGCATTTACCCTTATTATATAACAACTATTCTTCTCACTTAAACATACCTTACACATCTGATCTGTCACTCAATTATGATTTCATCATCAAACTGCACCATCTTGCATGTAATCTCACCAGCTTCTACTGACTTTCCATTCTTCAGTCTCTTGATTGCCATCCTAACATACTCAACGGTCATTAACAGGTGTATTCTCAAACTCACTCTATCCCACCCACTCCAACTTCATTCAGTTGTACCTCTCTTTCCTCTTTTATATTCAAGAGTCTTCAAAATATTCACTTCCTCGACAACCTTGCCTTTAGACTGTTTCTCAATCTGCGTCTTTTATTCTGTCCTCCATGCGCTCAATAAACTATTGCGTCGAAGTATAAGGACTTGCACTTGGACTTTGGTATAACATTTTCAGTGCCTTTACTTGTACTTGTGGTTTAAGAGGCCAAGATATTTGTACTTGTATTTGGCTTATATTTGAAAAATCGAGGTATATTGACAAACTTTTCAAGTACAAGGAAGGCAGTAGGTATAATTTATAAGTAAAATTCACAATTTTGCCAGTGATACCGATTTGATAATAAAGAATACCATAACTTAATCCAGTTAAATTAAGATTACCATAATGTAACCCAATTGCCTCTGAACGAATATGGCAATATCACCAATTAGGTCTTAACAGGCATCAGCATTTTTATTTTCATTCTGCCTGTAAATGAAACCCAACTTGGCTTCAATATCCCAGACTTTCAGCAGTCCCTAATTACAGCAGTATGTATGAGCAGTATCATGACATCATCAATGGATGAACTTCAGAATGCACTTTATATTTGATTTAGTTGCCAAATCTTGTTTATATATCCTGATATAATGAAAAAAAGAACTGGACTTTTTAAAGTGTAAGATTAGCTTACAAGCGCAAGATTGGTTTTCATACTGCACGTAACATCATTAAGTAAAAGCCGAATATAAAAGATTTTGAGGCAGAGCCCGAGATCATTATTCTACATTTCCTCTGCCAAGGTTACTGGTACTACTAATTGATACAAAAGATAAAACTAGACCAGAATACAATGGTATTGTTGATGTTCTGATGCAGACTGAATTGTATGAAATACCAACACCACAGCATAACTCATACTTTGCACATGTTTTGCCGTTGGTGGTAAAGTTCAGATCTTTCAAGAAGAAATAAACTGGGCTCGTGTTTTGCCACTTGGTAAAAATTTAAATTGAAGATCAGTATGTCATATAAATATCAGAATATAAATAGTTTGAAGGCAGCCCAAGACTGGAGCAAATGGTTAAAGCATTCTTAAAGACATGATGGAAATTTGTAACCCACTTGAAGCTGCTGCTTATTGTGAATACCTGGCTTACAAACATGGATACAGAAGTCTCAGAAGCAAGACCAGGGTCTAATTCAGGGAATTCCCCTTCAAAGAGGAAGAAACGATCCACCTTACAGCTTCCTTAACTCACAGCCAGCAGGCATTACTTTTACTCAGGTACAGTTATTCATCCATTTGAAACTCAAAAGATGTCTGAGACAACCAAGTATTTCTGAGGTTAGGTATTTACTCATTCAGAAATTTAATATCTTGTTGTACCTGCAGAAAGACTCTTCAGCATCTTGTGGAAGATTTTCATCCAGACAGATGTTGGCTTACGAACAAGAATTTTGAATCCATAATCTTTCTGAAGTCCAACGAAAATTTCCATAGTTATCTGAAGAAATAAGATATCAATATATCCGTTGTTCATTAAATAAAAAAAATAATTCTTATTATATGTTTATACAAATACACAAACGCGCACACTTACACACACACACACACACACACACACACACACACACATATATATATATATATATATATATATATATATATATATATATATATATATATATATATATATATATATATATATATATAAAATGACGGATCTTGCAGTTTCCGCGTAACTATTTAGAATTATGCTTTAGAGTAAAGCACTAACAACGACATACTTAACTTTTGCGTCTTTGCATTTCAGGGGAAACCCCAACATCGCCTGAATGATTCCCGCCATGGCAAGCAACTTGGGGAGGTGAATGGTCTCTGTGACTTCGGAATTGCAAATGACGTGACCTGGTGCCAGTGGCAGTCACCAGGTCCGAACGCAATTTCTAGGTGAGTAGAGCATGCCTTACTTTTTATTATGATAAAAAATGGGTCATTCAGTGTGGAACATTCATATAAAAGATTAAAAAAAAAAAGATTCCAAGAAGAAAAATGATATAGATATGAACATATTCATTTAAAAATTATTACCAATTCAAAATTTTCACTGCAGCAACAATATTTTTCTACAGGTCTAATTCCCAAGTTGCCATAACCTCTTGGACTTTATCCACGGGTGCCAACGCTCTCTGGGTAGGAGGCCCGATGAACGACACATCAGGCGACGACAGAGGTAAGATAATGCAGGGAAACGCGGCTGCCTAATCAAACTCGTTAACTAAAAAGTAGTATGTTGGTGAATTATTCTTTTTAAACGATGACGAAGGATCAACTCTTCTGATCCTCGAGTTCGCGAATTCCGCGCGGTTCAGAGAATGTATGCAGCGTACAGCCAAATTTCTTTGAAAAATACATCCTAGTTAATACTAATGATGAAAATGCCACCGATGATTCTGGCATTAAAGCAACCAAAAGAGAGTAATAACGAAAATGATAAATAGATAGACAAATAAAAACACCAAGTCAATGAAAACATTTTGATTTTCCTTTTCAAATCAAGTGTTGATTTTCCTTTTCAGGGTGAGTTTCGAGTTTTTGTTTTGATTTTCCTTTTAAGGTGAAGTTTTGATTTTCCTTTGAAGTTTTGATTTTCCTTTTTAGTTTTGATTTTCCTTTTAAGGGTGAAGTTTTGATTTTCGTTTTAAGGGTGAAGTTTTGATTTTCGTTTTAAGGGTGAAGTTTTGATTTTCCTTTTAAGGGTGAAGTTTTGATTTTCCTTTTAAGGGTGAAGTTTTGATTTTCCTTTTAAGGGTGAAGTTTTGATTTTCCCTTTAAGGGTGAAGTTTTGATTTGCCTTTTAAGGGTGAAGTTTTGATTTTCTGTGCAAATGGGCCATTCATGCTCCAGCATTCGATTAATATCCGTCGTTAGACATCTGAGAATGCTCAGCTCTCCAGGTTCATGAATTTCCTGAATGTATACAGCAAGGGTGTGTGTCTAAATTTCAGGTTTTATAAGTAATATTCGTTCGTTAAGGTCTGTAATGATCAACGGATGGACTATCGGATAGTCAGAGTCACAGCTAGATAGATACAACTGTTTAAGAATACAGGAATCCATTAGGGTAGAAAAAGAACGCCTTGTCGGACAAATATTGTAACCTCATGAAACCATCTTATATTAAAAATCATAGGAGATAATTCAATGATTAAAATTTCAACAAAAGAGAGACAAAGAAGACAGGCATCCAATAACTGAAAGTAACAAACAATCTCCTGGTACTGTAGCTTATCTGTGATCTGTCAGTTCCACGTGCGTTTGAGTCGTCAGTGATTTTGGCTGGGAAAGTTACCTGATTTACAAGATTGAAAGACTGAATGGGATACGGTAGATATAGTTACCCAGCTAACAAGGGGTCACAACCAACTGGTTCTGTTCTGTCCCACGCTCTTCTTGTTTCATCCTTGTTACCTACAACCAACTGGTTGACTGTTTAGGGAGGGAAAGACAAAGCGTGGAGTACGGCAGAAGAGAGATAAGTGGGGTGGGCCATTTGTAACTGTGACCGCTCATGGCTCTTTTGTTTTCAATTTTATATTCTGAAACTTATTCTAATAAAAACGAAGTAGGTCCATATTGCTAATCGACAGAAATTTCTAAATACGTTACCTAATAATATCCCTTTGCTTTTATAAACATTACGATCAAGAGCCATAGTGTGGCCAAGTGTATATGTGAGAAAAGACCATAATAATAAAGCCCGGGCTAACCATAGCATTAACAGAGTTTATGCTCAACTAAAACGAACCCCCATATCAATACAATGTTTATCTTATTTACGTCTAAGTACGGCACAATAGCATGAGCCATAAAATTCTTATTCGAATTTTGGGAGTACACGAATGAAGCAATACACAAAAGCTCAGTGAATGATTTCTCCCTTGAACAGTTTTGTTTAGCCTTTGTGTTCCAGAACAATCAGACACAAATAAATATCCAATTTTGTAAAACTACGTGAATGGAAAAGGGTAGTATTTCATTATTATTCTGTAAAGTTTTCTTGCATAGCAAGTATCCCAGTCTCCAAGTCCATTTGCGACAAAGAAAATTTCTATTGTTGGTTTCCTATCAGTCCTTAGGGCAAAAATATGTCAGTTTTTTTTTTTTAATTGGTTACAAGTGATATAATGAATTTTTCTTTCGTCGGGGTTCCTATCATTGACGAGTGATATGATTTATTCGCATGCATGTTAATTTGTGGAAAAGGAAAAAAAATGCGATATTTCACTCGCAATCAATTCAAGAAAAATGATAATTTTAAACATTGCACGGTGAATTTCCCCATTTGTCTCCTTTGTTTTTTTCTTGATGCATTTTCTTGAGGACAGAAATTAATGGTATTTTGTAAAAGATCAATTAGAAAAACAGGCGTCCATTTAAATAAATCATAGGATTCTGTTAGTGAATTTGGTGGCGCTCGGAATTGGAACCATCGTTTCCTCCGACAATTTTAGAATGAAATAGTGACTCCCAGACCGAGAGGCAAGCCACTTCTACTGTAAATTGAGCCTTTGATCAAACAAACTAAAGACTTTCCATCTTATCACGTAGCTGAGAGCAAGATCTAAAGGCAATTAGAGTCTTTAGATCCATCTTAGTTCCTCATTGGGAGGTGGGTTCCGTTCTCAGCTGCACTCTGCTGGCCGCGAGTTCGAACCTCCGACCGGCCAATGAAGAATAAGAGGAATTTATTTCTGGTGATAGAAAATTTCTCGCTATAATGCACAATTAGTAGGTCCCGTTCGTAACCAATTAGTTCTTAGCCAAGTAAAATAAATCTGATCCTTCGGGCCAGCCCTCTCTAGGAGAGCTGTTAATCAGCTCAGTGGTCTGACTAAACTAAAGTATACTTAACAGTCTAACCAGTATATGCCGCCCATTCGCAGCATAATCATGGTGACGCCGGATATCAGTCCGTCCCCTAAAGACATTAGAAATTGTAGTTTATCAAAACGACTTGCCGTAACAGGCACGAACTCCTCGTAACTTCAACTTCTAACTTTTTCAACTTCATTAATGTGCTTTTTCTCTCTCCAGGAGGCTACGCTTTCCATGAGACTTCCAGCGCCCCTGGTCAACAGGCTCAAATTGCAGTTATGGAGTCCAACGTGCAAGCTCCAACGGGAGCGACAGGTAATACAACTGTTTTACAGAACTTTGCTGTTCTTCGAAGATTTGTAGCAAGTTCTGTAAAAGAGAGAGAGAGAGAGAGAGAGAGAGAGAGAGAGAGAGAGAGAGAGAGAGAGTGCTAATATACAAGAATACCGAGATCCCTATATTGACACTGAGGATATCCTAATTATGAAACTGAAATAGATGTAAACTAAACTGGCTATATTAATCAATGGCATTACATAGAGAGTATGTCAGAATTCTAGGGCGCTATGCCAAAAAGATATAGATTACCCAACACTGAAAATCTAATGTTAACTTCTATAATTATAATTAAGATAAAAATTTAGCTGACTGATACCCCAAAGAACAAGTGTTTCAAAGGAAACTTCTCTTTCAATTTTATCGTCCACGATTTAGGAAAATGTTTGAAATTCTGGTACTCTGTGGATGGTCTGAGCGCTACTGAACTGCGCGTCAAAGTGAAGGGAATTGACTCCGAAGACCTGATCAACATCTGGGAAACTCGAGACCAGACCAGAGGGGACTGGAAGGAGGCTCAGGCTCTCTACACCTTCACTGACAATCATACGGTAATTCCTGGGAAGGCTTTCTTCTGCTCGATATAAAGCTAACCATTCTGTACATTTTCATTATCTGCATTTTTTCCGTGTTTTTGCTATGCAGTGTTAATAATCTCTCACATTGGCTATTATCTTTTCATTTATTTTCGTTTTCATGGAAATTCTAATGAATTCAATGATGACGTCCATTTGGCTGAAGAAGAGGATTTGCAAGTTTTCTTGCACAATGGAAAACATTTTGGGACATAAACACTAATCAAGGCGATCGCATAAATGCTTTGAACAATATTTATCTTTATTCTTGTTTTTACACAGTAGTGTGAGTTATATGTTGATGTTATTAAGAGATTTGCAGGGCGCCACAAACGAATCCTGAAAAGTTTTCCAGTTAGATATTAAAAAAAAAAAATAAAAGATAAAAGATAGGGTGGTCTCGATTAGATAATTGGGATGGAAACCCTCTGAGATTTATCAGACAAGAAATCTTAATAAACAAAAAATTCCAAAGAAGCGGCACTTATCCATGTTTCTTATGACGTCCTAATATGGAATTCTTTTCAGAAATACACATGAAACAAAAGCTAACCTAATTTCCAATTTCATTTCCTTAACAGCTGGTTGTCGAAGCTATTCCAGCATCTGATGTCGACCCATTCAATATCTTCCGTGGCCACATTGCTATAGACGACCTGGGTTTGAGACCAGGCCAGGAATGCATTGGTCTATGTTCCTTCGAAGGTGGAATGTGTGACTGGAACAACGCTCAGGGGGACGACTTCGATTGGGATCTGGTAAGTTGATTCCTGCCGTGCCAAAAGTTAAAGTCCATATCCCAGTATTTACAACCAACAATTGAGTGCAAAGTGGGTTTAGCGATCTTTCCACTGTCGAGGACTAAGTTTTAGACTTGACAACAGGTGAATGTGCTGCGTAAAAAGCAAAGGGCAAACGCTTAGTAGTATGTGCGCATTATGTTGTTTATAACATAGAAAATAAAGGTAGCGTTGTACTAGTGT
>NC_089776.1:18942918-19042918 GCF_040412425.1 Macrobrachium rosenbergii | reverse complement strand
TTGTGTATGTATGTTTGTGTGTTTGTCTTAAAAGCCGTTTAAAACAGGTGTAAAGGATGAGGGAATCTTGTTTACTCTTTATCATACAACAGCTGCAGATGTGGTGAAATGAGTAAGGTAATCACGAGTCTCAAGTCCACGCTGGAAATAAATGTATAAGGTAATGTAACGAAACAGCAGTTAACCCGAGGAGCGTGCTGCTGCCATAAGGACTGAGCGTGTCACACTGCAATTCCCATAACGTGGTAATTACATATTACCTGTGAAATTATGGGTACTGCTTTGATTATGCTTTGAGTTTTTTATTCAGAGGATAAGTGTAATTCAGATAGTTTCATTTATCTATAATTGGTCAGGTTTCGAAGTATATGTGGTACATTAATAATTAACGGGCGAATAAATAGTTATAATAGTAACAGAGTTAATTCAATTAATACTCAGACAGTGGTCCTAGGAGGAACTTTAATTCTTTTTCTTACTTGAGGTTACAGATGATTGACAATAGTTACACGCCAATACCAAGAAGACATTTAATGGTTATCTGACATTAAATTCAGTATAAATCTGCTCCTCTCCTCCCTCCTCCCCTTCACCCATCTGCCTTTTTTCCAGAGTCGAGGAGCTCAGAAGCTCACAGGGCCTCAGAGAGACAGGAGCAGCTCAAAGGGCAATGGACTTGGAGGTGCTTTCGTCTACATCGATTCCTCCTTCCCTCGAAGGCCGGAGGACTTCGCCCGTTTAGAGAGCATTGAATTTCAAGAAACTGGTAAATCCTATCTTTGTCTGTCATCCAAGTTTCGGTGTGACTTCCTAATTGTCTTTGTGACTCCAGCTCTCCATAAATCTAGGAAATGCTTGCATGAATTTCATTATCTTCTAAAATCTCCAGTAGTCTCCTCACTTCTCTATGCCACTGTCCCGATCTCCATAAATATACACTATTTTATTCAATTCCCTCAGTTTCACTTTTTGCGAAAAACCCAAAGGATTAAAATTCAGTGTCTTTCTTTGTCTCCCTTTCACTCTATTTAAGATTTAATTTTCACTGAGAATTACCCTTGGAGAAGAGTCGAACACTTCTCGCATAATTAATTTTCAAGTAGGTTATTATATACCATTTTTAGTCAGGAGAGGAATGTTCCAATTGGAAAGGTTAATGAATCACGATGGATAATGTGAACGCTTCCAGAAGTAGTCGCTTGCATGACTAGTGAACGTGAGCCCTCCTCTGAGGCACTTACACATTAGAAAAAAAAAATAATCGATCTATAATCCTCGCTCGATCCATAATTCACATGAAAAGATCTTAAGTCTTCGTGTATGTAAAAAAAAAAATAAAGTCTCATTTCATCAGAGGGAATGCAAAAAATTTTCATCGTCAGGGTTTACAAGGAGAATGTTTTTCCTACAGAGCATGAGACGGGAAAGTATCAAACAGAGAGAGAGAGAGAGAGATGTTAGGCTCTGCATCGCTGAAGTTAAGATTGAAAACATTTGGAAGCATAATTTCGCTGAATTTGAGCAATTGCGATGTCAGTAAGTCACCAAGTAAGAAAATCATCCTTTTGGATGATTATATAAGTGAACTCTCATCTAAATCTCGAATGATTAAGACATTTGTTAGATATGCGCATACCATTTCATTCCGAACAGAAAATCCATCAGAAAATATGAAAGGTAATATTACTTTTTCAAAGTCTTCTCCAACTACTCCAAGTTCAAATTTATTATGAACTGAACCTGAATATGTGTAATATGTTCTTTCTAATTTGTTCACTAGGATTTTGTACTAAGCTCATGTCAGAAGTTTAGATGATTAATTAGGTTCCTGTCTTCATTTCCATACCTGAAATTCCTTTGTTTTATCTTTGGGATTAGGAGAAAACGTATATAAACCTAGTTACTAAGCGGAGCCTCATGTCTCATCACTATATCTTTTTGGGCTTTTACTTTCCAGCCTGAGTCAGTCTTTTGTATAAGGGGTGCTGACTTCAGTAGTTTATGTGGGATGTGCTAAGAGGTCGTTATAATCCACATGGAAACACATCATATGATAAGAACCTATTTCAACCTCAAAATTGAATTATTTTTAATAATTCTTTAAAAAAGAACTCTCTGCCCTAGTTAGTGATCACAAGCGTCCCATTAAACCTCCGCACACAAGAGGATGCATGTTGCCTCGAAAGGTACGAATCTATTCAGAAGAGGTAAATGCGAGAGTTTCCGGTTTCTGTTTCCGCCCCACGACAATGTACCCAGTCTAAAATATATCTATGATTTCGCAGATCCTAACAATCCTCCATGCATGAGATTCTACACGTACATGTCAGGGAAAGGAGTTGGGATCCTCAGAGTGGTCCTCCAAGACGTCGTCACAAGGCAGGAGCGAGTCCTTTGGGCACTGGCTGGGAATCAAGGGTCGCATTGGATTTTGGCTCAGTTGCCCCTGTCCTCCAATTCCCCTTTTAAAGTGAGTTCAATTTTGGTCTTTTCCCTTTAGGCGCTGTCACTGGTTCCTTCCTTAAGGATTATGTTGATAGACTAGGTACACCATATATATATATATATATATATATATATATATATATATATATATATATATATATATATATATATATATATATATATATATATGTATATGTATATATATATATATATATGTATATATATATATATATATATATATATATATATATATATATATATATATATATATATATATATATATGTATATTTCTGTTAAAACAGAATTCCACCTAATAAAGGCAGCCCATAAATCACGAGAAGGGTAGAATTTATAGTGTCATATTCCGAAATCAACTGTCTTCCTCAATATAATGTTATAAATACTACCCTTTTTGTGTTTTTGTGGGTTCCTTTTTTTATTATATATATATATATATATATATATATATATATATATATATATATATATATATATATATATATTATACAATCCGCCAGTCACTTTGTTTTTACCAAATGCGCATGTAATCTTAATCATCACAATGCACTCTTAGCCATCTTGATTTCTTCGCACTTCTTGGATAGGCTTGTCACTAGAAAGCCTAAAAGTCCAAATGGAGAAATTCTGACGTCCGTAGCAGGATTCGAATCCTCATTTGGTATATCTGAAAGAGATCAAGGTTAACCACCAGACCACGATGGCTACGATAGTGAGGATGGGTCCATTCCAGCTCTAAAAATTGTCGTTGAATTAGACAGGTATACGTGTATTATTATTATTATTATTATTATTATTATTATTATTATTATTATTATTATTATTATTATTATTATTCAGAAGATGAGCCCTACTCATATGGAACAAGCCCGCAGGGGCCACTGACTTGAAATTCAAGCTTCCAAAGAATATGGTGTTCATTAAATACTAGCGGCAATAAAGTACACGTTATACAAAAATCGACAGCTCTGTCATTTCCAAGAAAAGCTGTCCGAAGGCATAGAAGTTTTACTGTAACGTACCAGAAGCACACAATTACATACCAAACTTACCGTAATGAGGGAAGAATACAATGGGTAAGAAACAAAACAGAGAGGATACCGTTGATGCTATTTTAGTTTACCCTTTACAATATAATGTAAACATAAGCCAGCCCACACGAAGAAAATACCAGAGCTTGAGAAGGTTTTGCTACCTGATCTTGACATATATACTCTGTACAATTCTGGGGAGAAGGGAGGCAAACTTAAGAGGATAATGACCTTTCATTTCATACATCATTTTCTAGAAGCTTGATAGCACGCTGTTGGCCCAGCGTTCGACTCTTCGACCGGCCAATGAAGAATCAGAGGAATTTGTTTCTGGTGATAGAAATTCATTTCTCGTCATAATGTGGTTCGGATTCCAGAATAAGCTGTAGGTCCCGTTGCTAGGTAACCAGTTGGTTCTTAGCCACGTCAAATAAATCTAATCCTTCGGGCCAGCCCTAAGAGAGCTGTTAATCAGCTCAGTGGTCTGGTTAAACTAAGATGCACTTAACTTTTCCTAGAAGCTTGACTGATAATGATTCTTATTTCACTTTACAAAAGCTCTTAGGTATTTTGTTTAACTTTCTTTCTAGGTACAAATCAGCGCTTATTTTTCCTTTATCTCCAGGTCTTATGCAATATTTATTGTCTGTTTTACCAGTTCAGCGCAAAAGGCGATGCTTCAAGTTTAATTTATACTTCATACAAGCTTTGATAGGGGCGTTCACTGAGTTCGGTCCGCGACATTTATATCATCTTCATTCATCATATTTTTACAGGTTATATTCGAGGGCACCATTGGCATTCCACGACTCGGCGATATTGCCATAGACGACATTACCATTGTTTCTGGGCCCTGCGCAAGTAAGTGAATGATATTTACAGATGTTTCACCGTAGTGCTTCCAATATGCACGTAATAAATGCTATCATAAATTTACGTATATATTTATTATTTCATAGCTAACGAGAGTAATATTCTGAAATGCTGGTTTTGAACTGTCGACCGTTTTACGATATGCATAACATTTTACAATAAAAATTTGAATCTTAATTATAAAGAAAACATATGCTGATATCGATATTCTTAACGCTATTCAAAGCCAAAATGAATACTTTTGAAATTTCTGAGTTACTTACTGTTGACACAAGGTAACAATAAAGATAAGTAATCTCTAAGAAGGCCGAAGCTTTCCAAAATTTAGTATTTCTTCGTACAAGAAATAACAATATTATATGAATTTTGACTTTGGAACCAAACGCAATCTTGTTCAACTTTGTCATTTTTCAGCCAAGGCTTCCTTTTTCACAAGGGTAACGTTACTTTATTAAACGTGAGTGTAGACTCTGAGTGCAGACTACACCATAATTTAGTTCTTTCTGATTTTTGTATATCATTATACTTAAAAACTTATTCAGAAGTAGGAAAATCGTGTTCAGTTTTACTGGTACAAGAGTTTTTATTTTTCGAGTATACCATTCATAAGCAGTTTTCTCTGTTCTATCTTACAATCTCTAAAAATACATTTAAATGTCCGGGCCAGTTGTATCATCGTGTAGTTTTCGCAGTGAAATTTACCCAAAAACGTAAAAAAAGTGACTTCAAAATCATCAAGTGAAGCTAATCAAGTTATCCAAAATCATACAGGAAAGAAACTAAGAGAAAAGAAAAGATGGTGCTGTCACTCAAACAAGAAGCACAGTCCATAAAATTATTCACAACCATGATGGAATATCACCCTTCAAAGAAAAAAAACCTTGAGTTCATCAAAAAATAATGTAGGAATGTCAACCATAAAAAAGGTCTATAACGCTATCTCCTTCAGAAAACACAACGTATTCCATATCAAACTGCTCAAAAGTTACTCAAAAACCTGTTGGAATTTCATCACATAAAAAATTAAACCAGCAAAGTTTTACACCCAAAAAGACATGTAGGGATGACATATCCCCTTGCGCATTTATATAAATACACTTATTTATCCGTTGGCTTGTTTCATAAATTCAGCTTTACCTGCTGAAGCGTCACCCCCAACCTCCGGAGACTGCACCTTCGAGGAAGACACCTGCGGGTGGTCAAACCCCTCTCTCAGGCACAGACTGGATGACGTTGACTTCTTGAGGGTCAGAGCGACTGAGTATGTTTTCCCAGCCAACGACCACACTACAGGAAACCAGCAAGGTAAGAATCTCTGATAAGTCTCCTTGACAAAGCGACCACACCACAGGCAACAAGCAAGGTAAGAACCTCATGGTTTCTTTGACAAGACGATCACACAACAGGTCTGACAAAAGAGCAATCACACCTATGGAAATCAGCAAGATAAGAACTTTTGATATGTTTTCTTTGACAATATGATCACACTACAGGAAGTCAGAGAGGCAGGAACCTCTGATATATTTTCTTTGATAAAGGAATAACACCACAGGAAACAAGGTAACATCCTTTGATATATTTCCTTTGAAAAGTGAGCATTGAAGGAAACTGGTAAGTGAAAAATCTCTGCCAGGTCTTTGAACCGGAAAACCAGAAAGGTAAAAACCTCTGATATGATGTTTTGACAAAACAACCTTATCACAGATATCTGCAAGGTAAGAACCTCTGATATGTTTTCTTTGACAAAGCAATCTCATTACAGATATCTGCAAGGTAAGAACCTCTGACAGGTTTTTGACAAAAAAAACAATCACACAACAGGATATCAATTAACCTCTGATATGTCTTCTTTGACAAAGCAATCGCATCACTGAAAACCAGGAAGGTGAGAACCTCTGTCATGTTTTTTCTGACACAGAAATCACATCACAGAAAACCAGAGGGTGAGAACTGCTGTTATATTTGCTTTGGCATACAAATCACATCACAGAAAACCAGGAGGATGAGCACTGTTGGCATGTATTTTTCATACAGCAACCACTTCACGGAAATCCAGGAAGGTGAGAACTTCTGTTATGTTTTTATTTGACATAGCAATCACATCACAGAAAACCTGGAAGGTTAGAACCTGTTATGTTTTCTTTGACATAGAAACCATCACAGAAAACTGGAAGGTAAGAATTGCTGTCATGTGTTTTCTTTGACAGCAGTCACATCACAGAAAACCAGGAGGGTGAAAACCCCTGTTATTTTTCTTTGACATAGCAACCACATCACAGAAAACCAAGAAGGTGAGAACTTCTGTTATGTTTTCTTTGACATAAAAGGTATGTCACAGGAAAACAGAAAGGTGAGAACCTCTATTGTGTCTTCTTTGACATAGCAACCACATCACAGAAAACCAGGAAGGTGAGAACCCCTGTTATGCTTTCTTTGACATAGCAAGCACATCACAGGAAGCCAGAAAGGTGAGAACCTCCGTTATGTTTTCTTTGACGCATCAATCACATCACAGCAAAGTGAAAACCTCTCATATGTCTTTGACAAATCAAGGTAAAAAGCTCTAAGATGTATGATGTAAAAGGTCCTCGTTGAGAGATTTTGAGCTGTCGTGTTTATCAGTTATTCTCCTATCGTATATTTAGAATCAATGCAGTTTTAAAACTATAATGTGTCTGATTTATGATATCATTAATAGAGCTTATTAACATGAGAATGATTGATATCAGGAAGATTCATCTGATGACAGCTACAAGAGGGCATGTTCAATCACTAAAAGCTTTGTCTGTGGTTAATGTGTTCTTGATTTTCCAAAAAGAAGCTGTGAATGGCATGAATATATCTAATCGATTTTATGAAAAACAAGAAAAATTAAATTACATTTAGTAAAAATGTCAAGAAAAAACTGAATAAAACAGTAAATCATGTTTATATACTGATAGTGCTAAGCAAATATGACTATAACTTAACTTGCCCCTGAAGTGCATTCTTGCCATTATTTTCTCGTCCCCCTTTATTCTTATTATATCACCTTATGATTTATTTCGGCGGTATTTCAGGTTTCTACATGGCACTAGAAAGCCCAGAAAAGAAGCTTGAGGGAGACAGAGCGTGGCTGATCTCACCAACGATGAAGGGACAGCGACAAGTCAAATGCCTTTCCTTCTGGTAAGAATTTGCCTAGTACACAGATGTTCTCAACAAACACCATTTTGGAGGAGGAGGTGTTAATTTCTTGTGTAGGGGCCATACACAGACTGAGAGTACCCAGGGTAGCTGTGCTTTCTAATTTGGGCTGTTATACCCAGTGATGAGCATTGCTTTGAGGGCTTGTCAGGGTCTTTCAGTCGTACTGTTAGTGGCTGTTTGATTCCAGTAATTTGCACAAAGTAGTCCATATTTCAGAGGTGAAAGAACCACCAAGAAGTGCTTTGGTGCTGGTGCTTGCTATTGCTTCCATCGCTGTGATTGCTTCTGTCCAGCGAGTCGTTTATCTTGTATTTGTGGAGATTTATCTGTATCTACTGGAAGTGGGTAGGGGCAATGTTATGAGCCAACTAAGGGCATCTGGATATCGGTGATGATGTACTCCCACTTGTATTCCCTTCTCATCAGTTGGAGGATGACGTTTCAGTGGTTATGGGAAGCTATGGGGATGCAACTGGTGGCTGCTAGTGAAATCTTTGCACTGGGCAGTTGTTTTTTGATGTTGGTGTTATCAATCTGCAGGTGGCCTTGTCCCCCAGGATTTTACCAAAGGCACTGCTAGCAATTTAGAATCAGGCAGAGAAGGCTTTTTGATGCATTGTGGTGGCCACCATTACTTCTATGGGTGGTTGCCTGACTCATTTTTCTCCAGCTGCAAAGGAGGTTGCGGTTCCTGGACCCTGCCCAATTTGTGATACTAGATGAACATTACTGCTGGCTGGGTGTGTGCAGGTCATCCTTATTGCCATGGTTTGTATGGCCACTTGTGTACAGTATTTGTTCATTTGTCTTCATAGGTGTCAGTCATCCTTGGTCTCATAGATGGTGTGGATGGTATATTATGAGTCCTTGGAGGCTTCTAGTAATTCATCCATCTTCTTCAGTAGGTCCACTATGGACATAACTTCAGCATCAGGCAGGGTGGTGTGGCTTTTGGTAGGAACTGATGAAATGTTCTGTGGATGATCCTCTCCCCACATGTGTCCTGCCAGCATGGGATGCAGGGAAGAGTGTTTAAAATTACCTCAAGGGCTTAGTCTGCCATTATTGTCAAACTTGAGACATTTTAAAAGCAGAACTGTATCTCCATTTTCAGGAACCAGACAGAGGTCTCAGGTGGCAAGGAGTGTAATGGTTGGAGATTTACTGCATTCACATTTGTGTTTTCATCTAGTGGCATGTGTATGTTTTAACCTTTACAGGATTATTTCTAAGCAGCAGAATCAGTGTTATTTAGTTTGCTAGTGACCAGGATTTGGTGCAAGAACAGTGAGTACAAAGTTTTATATCGACTATGCTATATAAACCATCTTTTAATGATCATGAGAAAAAGTTAGCCACAACTTGAACACTGTATTGAGACCATTAGTGGCTTTGTTTTGGATGGCAGGGTCTGCCATTAGTCCGTTAGTTGCCAGGGGTTTAATGCAAGTACCACGGTTTGCCTACCAAGTGGTGTACTAACGGAGAAAGTGTGGCAGACCTATGCACCTTAATTGTTTGTTAATGACTGGTTGATTTCAGACAAGGCATGGCAGGAAACATATTATCTACCAGGTTGCTCCAAGGGTTACTAATGTAAAGGTCAACTTATGCACAGGATGCCTAAATTACACTGATTTTTTGTCAAAATTTGATCTGCCCTTTCCTATGCCTTGTGAATGGAAAAGTGCTTACATTAGTAGGACTTATGGTGACTGGTGATGCACAAGCACGTGGTAGTGAGAGAGCTCCATGACTGGCTGCCAACCTTGCCAGCTAAACCAAGGTGCAGCAGTGGAGAACGGGGTGTACTAGTTAAGCTCTACAAGATGAGTGATTATAATACTGGATATTTTGCACATATATTGCATATTCACACACCAAACACACAGATCGTGCTCTCTAAAAAAAGACTAGGTTCGTGTAATTTCATAAAAAAATAAAATTATATTTGCGTAGGAAATAATTCCGATTACGTAGAAAACTTTTAATTAGAATACGTTGGGGTTTGTATACAACAAAAGAAAGTTAAAGAGTGATTATATGGATCAAGTCCTTTACTATGGTTTTCGGTGAGCTTTTGGTGACCATGATTTAGGCTGTAATGGATACACAAATCAGATCAAAAGAGCAGTATAGTCATTAATCATGCATAAAATCTCTCAGCAGACTTATGTTCCGTAAGGTACTGGCCCTTTAATCGCTGGACTGACATAATACTAAGAGATCAGTTACTTCAGTTGCCAGCCTTCGCCCTCGAAGATCACATCATCCGGCCTTGGTGAAATTTATTGTTCCATCGTTCCTCAAAATATCAAGATGTTTCCAGTAGAAAAATGAGGTGTTCTCGTTAACTAAGCGAGCTTAACACTCCAGTTAAATGGAAAACATAGGCAGAATCATAAAGCATTTGCGAGCATTCAGTTTCAGGCACTCTTTAGGCTCAAAAAGTGGAGATGAATTTCAGATTGTCATATTACTGTACCACTAAAACCACTGCTTGCAGTTATCTGGTATAAACCATCACCTAATAATATTGGATTCTTAATGCAAAGGTATATATGAAAATATGAATAAATATGCATAAAGATTTTCTTTACAGCTGCCAAGCAAGTTCAACCATGAATGACGATTTTTGATACCTTGGTTTGACAGACTCAAAATCATTTTCAACCTGGATAAGTCCATTAATAAACGATAACAAAAGATCTTGGTGTAGCCTTCCAAGCAAAGTGAAAACCAGATCGCACAGAAAACAGGGATGACAGGTAATTTGCCATAAAGATAAAAGACATTTCATTTCGTCAAATCGGGCTTATACTGAAGAAATCAATGAAAACAGCTGCTGGAAGCCTATTTACACCCTATTTTGGCTCCCATGTCATATCTGTGGCAATAGCATTCCATCCTATTCAAGAATTAGAAGACTATTTTTGGACTATATTCAGCTTCATCTGTAGTTATAAATCCAGGATAACAAATCTTCCCGTGGTATACTTGAAATAGCTTCTATTCATGAAGTAAAGACAGGTGAGATAGTAATTCTTTGTAAATATAACATCAATAATGGCCAAGAAATTTAAACAAAACGAAATCTATAACAAGTTACATTACTTTTCAAAAGACACACGCTTAGTAATTTCAAGTAATTTCAGATTCTAAAGGTAATTCCGCCCTATTTCTATAACAGATGAATGAAACATAATATTAGCATTGTCAGCTTGACAATGCCGAAGGGACTTTACTTTCTGGTCATAAAAGCAACGCCAATGATTTCAATATTACAATACATTCTCTCTCTATCTCTCTCTGTCACACATGACAACAACTACACAAATACAAAACCGCAACCACACACACACACACACAGAACTTCACTCTCCTACTAGTCACACACACACACACACACACATCCATGACCACAATTACACATACATTTATAACAAACATCGCATCCACACATACCCACCTACAAACAAACATATACACTCTCGAGCACCCAGGCCCCAGCTACACACATATGCATACATACAGAGACAACCATAATCTCACACATACAATAATTGTACCTGATAGCGTCGTCCTTGTCATCTGACATTCCGTAGAGAATAAAAAATTGTTGATAATATAAAAAATTTAAAAAATTATTTTAGATATCAAAAGAAACCCCACTATCGAATGTCACTAATCCAAAATGCTAGAATAATTAATATGTAACTGTTTGCTATCTATCTATCTATCTATCAATCTGTCATTGACAAAGGGTTAATTAGGTTAAGAGGTTAGTATAATCTTTGCATAAACCCACTTCCTGAGAAGAATTCAGCATAACATAGGTGTACGTCTAATGTTGGTGTTGTTATGAAGAGAATGTCTCTAGGCGTAAAATGGTATAATGAAATTTTGTCCAAAATGATCCCAGTATATCTGTGGATTAGTGAAGTTTAGGCTGGGAAGTATCCCTGCCATATCAATACTTTATGTTTAGAAAAGGATAAGGGTAACACCATCTACTAGTTAACACCATCTACTTCCCTGTAAGAAGGATGCAGTGCTCTTGGTTAGGTTAGGTTAAAGGAGGTTAGGTTAGGTTGTAAATCATTACACATATCCCGGAAAATTGCTCATGGGTTGTACATATTCCGTAACTGTAGACATTCTTCGGGACATTAACAGTTCAATGAACATCTCTTTAGTTTGCCTGAGTGTGTATAGTATGTGAATATACATTCTTGATGAATATCATATAAAATATCGTGAATAATCAAGTGATTATTCACGAAATATTTTATATAATATTCATCAAGAATGTGAATTTACATACTATACACACTCAGACAAGCTAAACAGATGCTTATTGAACTGTTAATGTCCTGAAGAATGTGCACAGTTACGGAATATGTACACTCCCTTTAAATTTTTCCGGGATATGTGTAATGGTTTACAAACTAACCTAACCTTCTTTAACCTAACTTAACCAAGGGCACTGCATCCTACCTGACAGGGAAGTAGACGGTGTTACCCTTAATCTTTTCTAAACATAAGGTATTGGTATTCCCAGCCTAACCTTCACTAACCCTGACCTAACCAAGGGTTCAGAGGTGCACCTGACCGGAACTCCTCACTCCACTCCCACTTGCCTGTTACTTACTGTTTACCTGTCCAGCCCTATGAGAGCTGATAGTCAGCTCAGTGGTCTGGTTAAACTATTTTAATAATAATAATAATACTGTTTGCCTGAAGATTTGAAGGGCTGTCTGTTGTTCTTGGAAGTTCTATTGTGATATTTTCATGGACGGCAAGTATCTGTGGTGTTTTTCGGGGATTATAATGTTAAACAGTCCACGATCATTACATGTTTCTGGTGACATGCATACCAAAAATCATATGTATCTGCAAAGGAAACTTTACTGGAAGGCCTTTTGAACAGCTGAAGAACCGGGAAGACATTCCAAATATCCTCTTGTAAAACAAAGTAAAAAACTGGCGCATCACTAAAAATTTCGACAAAAATGATATGTTATTGACTTGGATTTAGGTAGTGGGAGTAGTGGCAATTTAAATAATTTTGAACCATGACTTATTTGGAGAAAGAAATGCGGTACATGATAAATGGAAAGAGCGTGGAGATACCCATCAGCTACTACTAGTGTTGACCAAGGCGATGTTTCAGGTCCCTTTCCTTAATTAATAGGAGTCTTTTAGACTTATCCTAATTACGACTAGGTGCATGACTCCTTTCTCATAATTACGTACAGTATATAAAATACACATTCATACATACATTTAAAGGGTCAGATCGTACTATAAATGTTAGCACACATTCACCTATATGTTAAATCTTTTAATCAATGTTCCATCTGATCTGAAGTAATAAAAGTATGAAAATACATACTTCGACGCACGTATGTATAAAAACGAAAATTACGAGTAATGGATACCAGTGAGTGTAAATCAGGTAACGGTGCCAGTATAATTTACGGGATTGAAATTCATGAAATGGGCGCCTACGTACTGTATATAAAAATAAAAATAATGTGGAAACAACATGTCGAGCACCAATGTACAGTATAATTATATAGCCTGAAATCATCCTTGAAAGTCATTTTCAGTTACTGAGAAATCCAAACTGTGATAAGATACAAACAGCAAACTAATTTCAGGTACTTGATGTTCGAACCTCTGACTGATATGGTCGAACCCAACCTGGGTTCACTCAGCGCCTTCTTGAAGAGGGAGGACGACGCAGGCTCCATCATCTTGACCCCTATTTGGGCACTCCAGAATTTCCAGGGGTTAACCTGGTACTTTGGACAAGCTCCCATAAGGGCTGATGGAGACTTCCAGGTGAGTGTAGATCATCCAAGTGATCGATCTCAGGTTAGTTGGTTTAGATTGAACCGTCCGAATTCCAGCTCAGCCCCTTGCTAAAAGGCAGAGCTGTCAGTGTGGTATGGTCTTAAAGGGAGGCTTCACCAGTCCTGGTGAAGCCTCCAGACTCGGTCCACTCAGCTGAGACTCAGCTGACCTTGTAAAAGCTGGTTTAACGCCAGGGTTCTAAGTCTTTATTTTTCTCTTCCATTATTATCTGTTAACGGTGATGGGACTGGGAAAAGTCCAATAGGCATTCAAAAAGAAATTTCGTATCATATTTCTGTTTTTTTTTTATAATAAAATTGTTGAAAAACAGTTTCTCAGGGAATAATTTCCACGTTGCAGGTAGTGTTTGAGGGCGTTTGGGGCTCTGACAAAAGCAGAGGAACAATTGCCATAGATGACGTCAGCATTTTTGAAGGAAACTGCCCCAGTAAGTAACGATCCTCCTTGGAAAAACAGAGCAATTGATTTGTCTGCACAAGGCACGAATTGAAGGTTTTTACCCGTTTATTCGTCTGAGATGTATTTATTTTCCTTTGTGCTCCTTTTCCCTTATAAAGTGTGACTCCAGAGTGTGTCAATTTCTTAACAAGCGTTTGGGATGTGTTTTCTAACCCATTGCCCTTCAGTTAGCGGCCTGTGATTCACCGCAATTGACCAATATTAGATTCACATTAGGATTTCATGGAACGCGATCGAGGCTTATGTTCACACATGAATCGATCCCGAAACCTCATCCTGGTGAGGCGACTGCGCTAACAACAGGGCTATCCATACTGTATTTTGAAATATTTCTTTGTAATTTGACACTAATTCATCACTCATTTATGAGTTACATAACTACTTTTAATTGATGTCATTTCTGATTAACAACGCTTCATGCATAAATAGAATTACAGCAGAGGTAATTTTGAAATGCCATGTATTTAGGAATTCTAAATTCCAGCCGTTTTGTGATCTCTAAACCGCCAGTTCCCAGATGCTAACTTACGAAAGGTTTTTAACGCAATTTTACCGAATATGATAATCAAGGCGCTTAAAGCTAATGAAAAATAAAGGCACCTGCAATGTTGAGACATTTGTGTTGTTGTCATTGCGCGATTAGATGCGCTTGAGCATTTACAAAGTTACTACTTACAGTAACACTTGTTAAGCAAAATGGTTAATATTCTTTCTTAACAGTTAGATATATTCATTGGAATAATACTTCGAATGACTAAAACTGAATAAAAGAACAAATTAAGCGGGTGACATTATGCGTAATCGCTTGCATTACTTACGTAATGCCATTAGGATGCACTTTTGAAAATGTAAACAAAGTGATAAATTTAGTCTCCTCTGAATATTGATTAATTTGATCTGATTTTCTGGATGACCAAAAAAAGTATTAGTTAATGATATTCGGTAAAATATCGGCTGTTCCAATTTCTTGAAATTACTGGTTGTGTATTCATTTTCCCTGGCCTTTGGAAATGTAGGTCCTCGGGTGTAGCTATATAGGTAGAATCCTTTAGGCGATTGGAACAAGAAAAGATCATTTGCTTAGCGATAACCTTTACAATATCCTTAATTAAAACGATTGTCAACAGAAGTGTTTGTCTTTTTAGGCGTTCCTGACGCGGCTGTAGTTCGAGCAGGCGACTGCACCTTCACCAGAGGTTCCTGCGGTTGGAGGAACTTGACCTCCGACACCGACTTCTACTGGAGCAGCGCCTCTCCGCTAAGACGTCCCGTCAACATGAACGACCACACCTACGGGTCGCCTGGTAGGTCTCTCAGTTAGTTCGTGGAGTGAAGGAGGAAGTCCACCTATTGTCTAAGGTTTCCCTTCACGGCGTTTCAGGTCGACCAAAGATGATTTCTGTTGATTTTCACAGGACGTTTCACTCACATTATAGTGATCTCTCTTATTGCTTTCACATATTAGAGCGTACAGACCTTGTTTCTTATTAACATATCTCAGTCTAAAATCGAGCTGTTTCTTCTTTAGAAATAATAGCGTATTTCAGAAAGACATAAGCACATACCCCAAACAGTATGGCCCTTAGCTGTATCTCTTCTTGAAAATTTTCTGAGGATAATTTTATTTTTCGGTAAATCTTGAACATATTTTCATCAGCTCTGAACCGAGTTCATATGCTAATTCTCTAACCCTTATCCAAAACGGGGATCTAAATGCGTTCTGAATCTGTATTTTCATTATATTTCCAGTTGAAACTTACGAAATCTTGACCCAGTCAGTTTGTAAAATCATGGTTATTTTCCTTATCCGATTTTCAATGATATTATGGAGTTTCAAGCTCTAATTCCAACTGCTGTTCTTGGTCTAATGGTGGAAGATCATGTGATAAATCAATATCCCGTACGTTATTTTGGCGTCTAAAAATGCTAAGCCATGGTGTACCTCGACGGCTGCCCAGTTTTCTAATCCTGGGTAAGGTGTAAAACAAAACTCTCTCCTAGTTCTTGCACTTTAGAAATGAAATGCTTGACTACACTGGTGTATATTTTGAATGCAGTCTCCATGATTCTGTTTTTGATTTATAAACATATCGTGATACATGCCGAAGCACGCCGTGTAGTGTTATAGCGAGGATGAATGTCAGAAACTGAATACTTCAAAACATGTCCTGTACTTGACTACTATTTTCTAAGCGCATGGGCTTCGTTTGAATACAGAACTTTCTTTAGAAACTTTTTACTTTCTATTTTCATCAGACTTCTGTGGGCATTACCAGAATATATTTCCCCTCTCTAAGGTGTGAGACAATTAATTTTTTTTTAAAATTCTTTTCACTGACAATGTAATTTTATTATTTTTGCTCTTGAAGAGGCTTACTCTCTCTCTCTCTCTCTCTCTCTCTCTCTCTCTCTCTAATGATAATCTGAGTATTTCAGCTTTCTTCT
This sequence comes from Macrobrachium rosenbergii, assembly GCF_040412425.1. Classification (NCBI taxonomy): domain Eukaryota; kingdom Metazoa; phylum Arthropoda; class Malacostraca; order Decapoda; family Palaemonidae; genus Macrobrachium; species Macrobrachium rosenbergii. The sequence continues at coordinate 19,026,577 of NC_089776.1, read as the reverse complement.
CGTTCATGTTAAAATTACTTACAGAGAACCTGAAGATACTCGTAGTAGTGAAAAGCCTTTTTATAGCCCAGACCTGAAGAAAACAAGGAAAAGAAGCAGGAAAAAATTAAAAGAAAAGGAGACCTTCGTACAACTATTTCCATAATGTCGTTTTTATGCCACGGCATCAGCAGCTTTCTCCACACATTTCTCTACAGCTTTCTCCACACATTTCTCAATTTAAGAGTTCTCATGGCTAAGGCCAATTTCAGACAGTCAAAGCAGCAATTTTATTTATTGGTTTTTTCATATGTTTTCCTTGCGATTAAATGTTGGGAATACTTTTTGGAGCTTTGGGTTACTTAGTAGCTTGTCACCAGGATCTCTCTGACAATTTATTCCTTTTTTTACTTACAATATTCATCTCATTTCTCCTGTTCTGTTTTCAGTTGAAGTAGCTATATTTTTTATGTATTGTGTTAATTCCATCATACCTTCGCCTTTATCTTTTATTTCTACCATCCCAAAATGTGATTATCCTTATCTTAAATGTTACTACTGTTTTGGACAGATTCAGGTTTCAGTCACTTGTATCCTACAAACAACGATTACTCTTTATGACAAGGTCTGATATGGATAATTCCGTAGTCACGCATGTTTACCTATTATTTTTGTTTCATAGAATTTTGACCCTCTGGTTTATTCTTGCACTTTTGACCCTCTGGTTTATTCTTGCACTTTTGACCCTCTGGTTTATTCTTGCACTTTTGACCCTCTGGTTTATTCTTGCACTTTTGACTCTGGTTTATTCTTGCACTTTGACCCTCTGGTTTATTCCTGCACTTTTGACCCTCTGGTTTATTCTTTGCACTTTTGACCCTCTGGTTTATTCTTGCACTTTTGACTCTGGTTTATTCTTGCACTTTTGACCCTCTGGTTTATTCCTGCACTTTTGACCCTCTGGTTTATTCTTGCACTTTTGACCCTCTGGTTTATTCTTGCACTTTTGACCCTCTGGTTTATTCTTGCACTTTTGACCCTCTGGTTTATTCCTGCATTTTTGACCCTCTGGTTTATTCTTGCACTTTTGACCCTCTGGTTTATTCTTGCACTTTTGACCCTCTGGTTTATTCTTGCACTTTGACCCTCTGGTTTATTCTTGCACTTTTGACCCTCTGGTTTATTCTTGCACTCTTGACCCTCTGGTTTATACTTGCACCTTTGACCCTCTGGTTTATTCTTGCACTTTTGACCCTCTGGTTTATTCTTGCACTTTTGACTCTGGTTTATTCTTGCACTTTTGACCCTCTGGTTTATTCTTGCACTTTTGACTCTGGTTTATTCTTGCACTTTTGACCCTCTGGTTTATTCTTGCACTTTTGACCCTCTGGTTTATTCCTGCACTTTTGACCCTCTGGTTTATTCTTGCACTTTTGACCCTCTGGTTTATTCCTGCACTTTTGACCCTCTGGTTTATTCTTGCACTTTTGACCCTCTGGTTTATTCTTGCACTTTTGACCCTCTGGTTTATTTCTTGCACTTTTGACCCTCTGGTTTATTCCTGCACTTTTGACCCTCTGGTTTATTCTTGCACTTTTGACCCTCTGGTTTATTCTTGCACTTTTGACCCTCTGGTTTATTCCTGCACTTTTGACCCTCTGGTTTATTCTTGCACTTTTGACCCTCTGGTTTATTCTTGCACTTTTGACCCTCTGGTTTATTCTTGCACTTTTGACCCTCTGGTTTATTCTTGCACTTTTGACCCTCTGGTTTATTCTTGCACTTTTGACCCTCTGGTTTATTCCTGCACTGTTGACCCTCTGGTTTATTCTTGCACTGTTGACCCTCTGGTTTATTCCTGCACTGTTGACCCTCTGGTTTATTCTTGCACTGTTGACCCTCTGGTTTATTCTTGCACTTTTGACCCTCTGGTTTATTCTTGCACTGTTGACCCTCTGGTTTATTCTTGCACTTTTGACCCTCTGGTTTATTCTTGCACTTTTGACCCTCTGGTTTATTCTTGCACTTTTGACCCTCTGGTTTATTCCTGCACTTTTGACCCTCTGGTTTATTCTTGCACTTTTGACCCTCTGGTTTATTCTTGCACTTTTGACCCTCTGGTTTATTCTTGCACTTTTGACCCTCTGGTTTATTCTTGCACTTTTGACCCTCTGGTTTATTCTTGCACTTTTGACCCTCTGGTTTATTCTTGCACTTTTGACCCTCTGGTTTATTCTTGCACTTTTGACCCTCTGGTTTATTCTTGCACTTTTGACCCTCTGGTTTATTCTTGCACTTTCTCTTTCCTTGTCAGGTGACGCCTCTCAGCTGAAGCCTTTAGATATGCCTTCATTTGGATTTATGTCGACGATAATGACAATAATGATCATGATGATCGTTATGATGATGATAATGACGAATAATATTGATGAAAATGATGTAGATGAAATAAATGTGCCCTATCGATTTCTTCTCTCTCTATTTTCTGTTACCTCCTGCTATTTCTTTCAAATGAACACCATATTCTTTGGAAGCTCGAATTTCAGGTCAATGGCCCCTGTGGGCTTGCTCCATAAGAACAGGGGTCACCTTCTGAATAATAATGGTAATAATTTGCACCACCAATCTCGTAGTTCCTCGTTGGATGAGTTGGTAGAGTTGTCGGCTAGCACTCTGCTAGGCCCGAGTTCGAGTCTCCGGCCAGACGATGAAGAATTAGAGGAATTTATTTCTGGTGATAGAAATTCATTTCCCGGTATAATGTGGTTCGGATTCCACAAGACGGTGTAGGTCCCGTTGCTAGGTAACCAGTTCCTCGTTGGATGAGTCGGTAGCGTTGTCGGCTAGCACTATGCTAGGCCCGTGTTCGAGTCTCCGGCCAGCCAATGAAGAATTAGAGGAATTTATTTCTGGTGATAGAAACTCATTTCTCGGTATAATGTGGTTCGGATTCCACAATAAGCTGTAGGTCCCGTTGCTAGGTAACCAATTGGTTCTTAGCCACGTAAAATAAGTCTAATCCTTCGGGCCAGCCCTAGGTTAAGTTAAGTATATATTAGTTTAACCAGACCACTGAGCTGATTAACAGCTCTCCTAGGGCTGGACCGAAGGATTCGACTTATTTTACGTGGCTAAGAACCAACTGGTTACTTAGCAACGGGACCTACAGCTTATTGTGGAATCCGAACCACGTTATAGCGAGAAATAAATTTCTATCACCAGAAATAAATTCCTCTAATTCTTCATTAGCCGGCCGGAGACTCGAACTCGGGCCTAGCGAGTGCTAGCCCACAACTGTACCGACTCACCCAACTAGGAACTAGGAGAGCTGTTAATCAGCTCAGCGGTCTGGTTAAACTAAGGTAAACTTAACTTAAACTTTCGTCATCTCGTCCTCCGACAGTGGGCTACATCTATTTCGACGTGTTCAACCTCAACTCCCGATCGCAGAAACTGCAGCTGGTGTCGCCGGTGATGGAGCCGTCCTTGGACAGGACCCCGTTCTGTTTCACGTTCTGGTTTGCGGGCTTCGGGGCGGACACTAACACGTCCCTCAGCCTCTTCCAGAGGCCGGCCAAAGAGGACAACAACAGATTGATCAACGATCTGAACGATGATATACTCGTGAGTTTCGTTTGCGAAGAGGTGGTCTCTGCTTCTTTGGTCATAAGTGATTTTTTCTTTTATATTTTTTCTTAACGTTGCAAATCTTCACTTCATATTTATTCATTCTTCCGATTTAGCATTATAGATCCTAATAATAACTTTGCGGTAAACCTCCTCCAGTTGGTTTTCCTAAGCCTGACCAATCGACTGTATATCAGAGAAATATTTGGCAGATAATTTTTGCTCGTCGGACTTGAAGTCATGGTAACTTGTAACTTTTTTTTGTGAGGTTAATCAAATGAATAACAAGCAAACACGTAATATATTATTTTGTATTGGTATGGCTGACAAATTGAACGTCAGGGTAACATTGAAATAAAAAATAATTTTGTTAACCTGGCTGATAGACTGAATACTAAAGAAACATTTAAGGAGTTATTTTTCTTAAACAACCAGATCAGCTGAATATCAGGGCAATATGCTACAAGTTATTTTTTTATTTGCCTCACTGGTCGGCTGACTGTCAGGGTAACATTGAACAAGAATTTTTTGTTAACCTGGTTGATTGACAGAATATCAGGGTAACATTTTACAAATTATTTTTTTGTTAGCCTGACTGATAGACTGAGTGCAAGGACAACATTATCAAAGAATTTTTTGTTATTTTGTCTGATGCACTGAATGTTAGGGTGACATTATCAAATCATTTCTTCTTTGACTTGCTGGTCGAATGGGTCTCAGAGTAGCATAAAACAATTATTATTGCTACTAAGTAACATATTCAAAATAATTTTTTATTAGCGTAGTTGGTGACTGAATTCTACAGGCTGCTCTAGGAGGAAGAGCCTGACCAGGACATGGCTGGCTTAATCTAACAACAAAATAGCCTGAATGTCAACGTAATGATATAACAAATCACATTTTGTTAATCTGCCTGATCGACTCATTGTCACGGTAACATTTCATAAATTATTTTGTTCAGCCTGGCTTACGGTAACTTGTAACGAAATATTTTTTTCTTAGCTTCGCTGATTGTCTGAATGTCAGAGCATCACACACAGAATTATTTGCTGAACAACTGAAAGCCAGACAAATATGTAACACAAGATTTTTTTCTCAGTCTTGCTGAACATCTGAGTAACATGTGACAAACAATATTTTGTCAGTCTTGCTCTATTTATTTATTCCTTTTTGGTTATTTTTGGAGATGGCGTACCGTCAGAATAAGATTTAACAAATGACCTATCTTTATCCAGGGTAATCTCTAACAAATTATTTTGGTGTTCGTGTGGATAATCGACTCAATGTCAGAGTAACATGTGACAAATGATTTTTTTGTTGATCCACCGAATTTAGGCATAACACAAAACAAATTACTTCTTCTTGGTCAGGAGTTGCATGAAACAAGAACCGTAAATGTTACTGGTTCACTGAATTTCCAATTTGCCTTTTGTAGATCTGGCGTCATCAACCCGTGCGGGAGCGAGCTAGCGGCTGGCAGTTCGGACAGGTGCCACTGGTGTCCGGAACCAGATTCCAAATCGTAATTGAAGGAGTGTCCTATAACGGCGGTTTCACACTGGATGACTTCAAAGTTTACAATGGAGGATGTGCCAGTAAGTACGGAATATTCCCCACAATTTGCGCTTAAATGTATTATATTGGGTATTCCAATGTAGATAATATAATCTATAATAATATTATCCAGTTTGAATTTACATCATTATGTTTTGATCCATTTTCGTTCTTTGTGTAATCCATAAGCAATTTTGTGATTTTATAATAATGAAAGAAACTACCACTAATGTAGAACGACTTATAGCTTCGCCAGTTCATTGCACCCATAATTAGATCTCGTGTTTTTCATTAAGTAAATTAGAAAAAAAAAATCAGAAATATTTGACAAAATACGAAGTAAAGCGAGGCATAAATTGTTCTGATTCAATTGAGGCTTTGAAATTCGTTACTACAGTTAAAGTTTACATGCCTATGTTTTTTCAGAGCGTCCAAGGGATCCGATTTTCAACAACAGAATCTGAAGCAGGAAAGAGATCAGCACGGTGTAATTACTCTCAGCACAAACGCACCATTGTAAAAAAAGGATTTACACTTGAAATAGATGTCTTCTAGCATTATTCTGTCCTTTTGGAATATTGGAATATCTGAGCGTGTAATACAATTGGGTATGTCGCCAACATTTTTAAATTCAAAATGTCTAGTTCTGCCACATCAAGGGTTAGGAACCCAAATTCTGACCGCATGGAATTTATTAGAATGCTGTGGTTTATAGACTTTTTTTTTTAGTTGACGGTAAATATCCGCAGTCGATATCATTTAGGTCAATCGTGATTATCGGAGGCTCGCGTTACTCATTGCCACCATGGGTGACAATTCAAATACATCTGTCAGTCAGAAACAAGACAGAAGCTTCAGTGGTATTAATCAACTCCCAAATAAACAAACCACAGCATTCTGCACTAATCTTTGAAGGTATCCGAAGAGGCAAATTATTATTGAATGAGTTCATTCCTCTCAGGGCATACTACTCGGTTTGGTGACTGTCTCTCTTCCCTCTACTGGCAAGAATTTGGAAGTACTCTCTCTCTCTCTCTCTCTCTCTCTCTCTCTCTCTCTCTCTCTCTCTCTCTCTCTCTCTCCCCTTCCATTTTCCCTGATTCCAGACTTCAATTTCAAGAGGCTGACAATTCAGGACTTTTCGAAGTCAGGTTCGACTTTTTCTCCTTTTTTCCTTCACGCCTGGACTGCAAAGTGCACGAAGGTTGTCCGGAAGAAAGCCTAAAGAAACTATTATATACTCTTTCACTTTGCTTTTTTGGCTTTCACCTGACATTGAGAGGCTCCAGTTCATATACGAACTGAATTCTCATTTTGCTTATATCAAATTCATTTACAGAAACATCGTTCGAATATTTCAGTTCAAGCGGATCTGATTACTAGCCGCCGGCGTTCCTTGCATTGTAACCAAAATGCAAAATAAGAATTGTCGTAACAATAATTCTGTGCATGTTCGTCTAAGAAGACAATAAGCTTTTGTTGTCAGTTTCTTAAGGCATTACTTTGAATAGATGAAAATCACCGTGCAACGAGCTAGTCGGCAAAAAAAAAAAGAAAGAAAGAAAGAAATATGAGTTTCACGGTAAACGGTGGTGCTGGAATCATCTGGTTAGTGAACTGCGCTATACATGGCATGTTGGCCAGAGGTTCTCCGAGCTTGTCTAATTGATGTCTTTTGTTCGTTTTATGAAGCACATTTCTATGCCGGATCTACAAAATAGCTTTTCTTTACCTTCTAAACCCTTGCATGTTCTTTTAACTTACGTCTTTTAATATACTCTACGGCAGAGTTTCCCAAACTTTTTCAGGCTGGCGCCCCCTTGGCTTCCAGATGGATTCCTAGCGCCCCCTCCCGCCGATACACACACGCGAGTATTATTATTTTTTTTTTTGGGGGGGGGTGGTTGGGGCGAGACGGTTTGCTTCAAATTGAAAACAACAATATTAAACTCGAAGATGTATTTCACAAACAATACTTAATTTAGTAAACCTGGTCTTCACAATTACTGTTAATGGGATGGGTGTGCTTAGCGCAGGGATATCGGTTTCTCCACATCAGGCTGGAACTCACTAAGAAGTCGTAGATCCCCACGTTCGGTAATTTTAAGTCTGTGTTTTTTTTTTTTTGCTTTTAATTGCTTAAAATTAAATGCTCTTAATGCCACCCTGTCGCCCCCAACCACCCCCTTTTGCCTCACCGCCCCCCCGATATCAATCCACCGCCCCCAGGGGGGCGGTACCGCCCACTTTGGGAACCACTGCTCTACGGTAAAAACTCAGGATTTCACACGTCGTCTCTTGGGTAAGCATGATAGCAACCAAGTATTTCTGTGAAGGGGCTAACTATCGACAAGGCAAGAAAATCTTTACCTGGGACTGGCTCGGGCCCCTGTTTGTCTTGACTCTTGTCACTGAATGGAATCTAAAAGTTTGTGTTGCCAGACAAAAGAAATTTTGAGTTGATTCACGTAACTAGTCTGCACTTCTCAAAACGTTTTCTGCTAAGAAACATGAATTCTTTGGCCACACATACAAGTAAAAAATGCGCCAAGTTTCTTCGGCGCAATCGAATCTTCTGTACAGCCTCTACAGCGTATGATCAAGGCCACCGAAAACGGATCTATCTTTTGGTGGTCTCGTTATAATGCTGTATGAATCGCGGCCCATGAAACTGTAACCACGGCCCAGTGGTGGCCTGTCCTGTATCGTCGCCAGAAGCACAATTATGTCTAGCTTTAACCTTAAACAAAATAAAAACAACTGAGTCTTGAGGGTTGCAGTTTGGTATGTTTGATGACTGGAGGGTGGATGATTAACATACCAAATTTGCAGCCCTCTAGCCTCAGCAGTTTTTAAGAGCTGAGGGCGGACAGAAAAAGTGAGGACAGAAAAATGTGCGGACGCACAGATAACGCAGGCACAATAGGTTTCTTTTCCTGAAAACTTAAAAAACGAATTTCCTTCTTCTGTGGCCTAATAGCGTTCTTCTTCTTTTTCTTTTAACGTGCTTTTATTCCCATTTTTGTATGGGGTAAGCACGATGCCTTCTTTTGTTTGATTTGGCTTTGGGGTAGACCTGTGGTCTCGATCGGCTGCCCTTGACATCGCTTAGACCCCGGTACGTATGTTTAAAGACCCAACGCCCTTTCTTCCCAGCAGCAGCGAAGTTATTCTTCGGGTATGGCGAGCGTTCGAGACGTGTGAGATGTTTGTTATGTTTTAGAAGGTGTTGTAGTGGCTTTGTTTTGTGTGTGTATTTAGTCTGTAACATCCATTTGCTTTTTAAGCAAACCATCCGTTGATTACATATATAATCCCGGATGTCTACACGGATAGCAAAGTGTTTGCCCCTCTCTGATCAGCCGGCTTTTGGGATTGAACCCGCGCCACAGACCTCTACGAAGTCCGAAGCTGCTGCTGTAACCGACTGAGCCATTGAGGCTATATGTGGCCTAATAGCGTTCTATGAATGTAAATTCATAAAGACAAAATATTTCTTATGGGTTTGTAGATATTCCATGCAGTATTCTTTTAGTGACTACTCAATTTTTATGAATGTATATTTTAAGTTAACTTTTATCATGTCTGTAACATAGCGATTAACAACTTTATATAACTTGTGTAAATGTTACAATACAAATGACATATACGTCTTGTTTATAAACTGCATTTTATTTTATCCCATAATATCCGTCCTTGGATGAAAGTAAATCTAAAATGTTTCACTTCAAGCTACACTTGTTTGAGTAAACTTTCATTCTTGAGGTTTAAAACAATCTTCTCCACTGAATATTGTAATAAAACATGTATGCTAATAGCAATAAAATAAGATTCAAGTAAAAAATTAGTGCGAGTATCTGAAAAAAGGCAACAAGCAAATAAATAACACGTACAGTGTCTATCCTGTAAAGAGTTTTACTATGAGAACGTAATTGGAAACATCTCATATTACATTCTCAAAAGAGAAATGCTTCTGTTGAGAAGAAATCTGGGAATGGTTTAAGCAATAAGTAAGGTATACAATAATCTATTGAGAAGGTGTCTGATTTTGTACTGGAAGGTTGTCCGAATAGAAATATCTCTCTCTGTAAATTTTGAAGTAAGTAAGAGAATGGGCAATTGTCCCTCTCGTGCTAAATATATATAAATATATATATATATATATATATATATATATATATATATATATATATATATATATATATATATATATATATATATATATATATATATATATATATACATTATATATATATATATATATATATATATATATATATATATATATATATATATATATATATATATATATATCTCACACGCTTTTTCCTCAATGGAAGGGGTGGCACCAGAAGTGATCAGACTTCCAGTTTCTCAGCAAATCCTTAAAGCTGAGGTTTCTTGCCCCACACCCTTGTTTAATTGAGTGCACTGGTGGGCAGCAAGCCTGGTGCGACCCACGAACCTAGCAAGCGTTGCCATGTACACTCACACACGTGTACAATATAAATAAATATATATGTGGATTTTTAAAAAAAAATAGCTATATATATATATATATATATATATATATATATATATATATATATATATATATATATATATATATATATACGGATAACCAACGATTGAAAACCGTCATCGCAGGAAGGTCAAAGGACTCGTTGAAAACTGGAGCCTTGATCAAAGCCCCAAATTTCTGTGTTTCTAGGAATTGTTGGGAGCGATGGTGGGTTTGTAATCTGAAAAGTCAGAGTCGTATGAGATAACACACTATAACAGCTCCTGCAAGCTGTTAAACCTCATTGTCAGGTTAGGTGGAAGGAACTACATTACAAAATGCATTATCTTTTCATGAGATGAATGCCAGATTTCTCGCGTCAAAACAGCAAAGAGATTCGGGATATTTGCAGAACTTGGCCAGTTTTCATAATCGCTGTTCCCATAATTTAACTTTTATACGAGCCCACGTCACCTTTAAAGTAGGCATATAATCAACGGTTTTACTCATTTTGAATTTCATGCATTTAAGAGTAATGTGTCCTAATTGGTTTGTGTCCAACTTGACATCGAAATTTTGAAACTTATCCATCTCCCGTGTACTCTTGAGAGTTTTCAGCTCTATCGGTATGTAATTACATGATGAAGAAGCAATCAAATTAAAAGTAAAGAAACTATAAGTTTAAATGAAAGCAGTTTGGTCATACGCAGATGTGGTAGAAGACTTACAAGGGTAAAATTGCATAAACTAACTGACGGGTTTAGAACGGACAAAACCGTGCCCGCTGAGTAAGTTTTACGACTATAGACTTTACTTTTTCACTCTTATGTTTTTATGTACTGTACTTTTCTATTTCGTTATTTAATTCTAACTTCCGCCGGCATGCTGATGCATTACAGAAAAATACGTTACCTAACCAAAGCAACGAACACTCGGTCGCAAAAATCAGTTGAACACATGAACAGCTGTACAGCAGTAAAATCATGATCAGCTTACCTCACTTGCTGCATTAGTACCTCATAAGGAAAATATTTACATATTTTTTATTAATGAGCCAAAGTCGAACTCGTTTCCCAGATTTTATGACAGACGGTCATGGCTCATCTCAGAAGGAACGTACCTAAAAATCCAGTATGATTGCTGTTATTTATTACTTTGTTCTTACAAAGAAATTCTGAGAGAATTGTCGCGACAAAGAAAACGGAAATGAGAAGAATGGCATATAAACGTTAAAATTGCCTGTATTAGGAACGTTATCAACTCTGAAGGAAGAAAGGAAAGAACCAGAGTGCCCAGTAAGTTGTTGAAATCTAACGGTGGACGTAATTATCTTCAAAAGCGAGTTCTTTGTAGTGCGCTGTACCGTGGAAAACGACCTAATATAAAAAAAAAATACGACGATATGAACAGTGTACAGGGTATCATAATACTCCCTGATAATGATGACGTACCAGTAGAAAAGAATATATTGCTGGATTCCCATTTACAAGCGTAATTTCATGTTGGCTTTATTTTTCAGTCTATGTTGGCGGTACAAATGAGAGCCATTGCAAAAAATAGTAAGTCAGACACGCTATTCGAATTCCATTAGGAATATATTTGGTGTCTAATCGGTAATTTACTCCGTCCTGCCTAACTAAAGTCTCTCTCAATGCCATTTTTTTTTTTTTTTTGTGTGGTGAAAAAATGATTTATATGTTACAAGTAACGCAAGCTACGACGCACTCGACAGTTCTCTTACAGTACCTAACTTACCTTTGTCAACGTCAGATAATTTATATCATTGACCTACTGACAGGCAGTGTATTAAACCCGCTGAAGCTTTTGCGCAAACGTTCGCTTTCATGTAAAATCTTTGATATATTAAGGATGCGATCAAAACTGGGTACAAAATGATCTCTTTCGGCCTGCAAGGAAATAAATAGAACCCTTATTTAATTATTTATTTATCCATTTATTGTGATGTATTCATTTATTCATACATGGGTCGAAAGCCGACAATCAGGCGACCTCCTGGTCTTATTTATTCGATATCTGAGGTGGCAAGGATTAGAAGGGAATATAAATGCCTGCCCCGAAGGTGGCAACAGACCCACCACTAGACAGAAGAGGTATTATAATATGAGTAGGTCTATAGGAAAAACAGAAGTAATGAACAAATTCTAAAGTTCAGAAGTAGCGAGAGAGATACATGATTATGAAAATGAGTTACGCAAACGGATAATATTCTATTTCATTCCGATAACACTCACCACAGGGCTTAGGGCAATCTGACAGCGACGAGAGATCACGAACTTTTCTTGATAAGATTATGCAAATGTATGACAGGGCGGTTTTTAGTTGCAGTCATGGCCACTCTTTTCTAACAGCACCATTATCTCATTCACGCATTTCAAGATATATATATATATATATATATATATATATATATATATATATATATATATATATATATATATATATTGTTTTACATTTCTCTTTTGGGGGAGAAGGGCTCCAGAACACTGCAACGTTCATGTTTCTAAGCAAGATTTTAGAATCCATTTGCTAGACCGGCCGCCTTTTACCTGATCGTAGCATCCGCTGGTAAACATTTAGAGCAGGACTGGTATGGGAGCGATTGACCGATTCACGGACCTATCAAAAGTAAGCTGAGTGCTGCACCTGTCACATTCTACAAGTATACTTTAAGCAGCTGAGCTACTATAGCTTTCACGTATAATGAACATCACAGACGATCCAGAAAATAGATGGAAATCTACAACACAGAGAAAGTAATAATAAACAATGGTCTCTAGATACTCGAATTCCACTTCCTACAGCCCGTGCAAATCTTTCTGCGGAAAAATAAAAAAAAAAGATAATTAGAGGCCATTCCATAGAAAACATGCAGAAAATATCAAATTCTTAATCTACAGGTAACAACTACAAGAATTCGATGTATAAGGATTCCTAGCCTTTGCTGTAGATTGTCATGACCTTTTCTCATTACGCCTGAAAGGAAGAATAATTGTTGACAAAAATGAGCGCTAACCGCTAGTCAGGAAGTAATTTCATGGAAAACGATCTATAACATGTTCAAATAAACCATATCATTGTCTGTAATCAGTACAGACACAGTCTTAATATTTTTTCCTTCGTACATTTCTCTCTTGGCTATTTTGTCACAATTGCTACCCCTCTGGAGGTTCTAAATGGCTCTGTTTACGTTGTACCACAATCCCAACACATTAGGATCCAGAGAATATTCTGCTACTATTATTCGACAGTAGAACACCTCTCATTAGTATCTACCTTCAGTGATTAATATTTAAACGTTCCGACCCCAGATCATACTTTAACAGAAATTCTTTATATAAGCTGCTATGGTACTACAACAGCCTGAACAACATATAACAAATCATAGTACTTAAACGTTCCGACCCCAGATAATACTGTACTTCAACAGAAATCCTTTATATGAGCTGCTATGGTACTACAACAGCCTGAACAACATATAACAAATCGTAGTACCTGGCCTAAGAACCGTTGTTTAAGCAATTCTATAAAGTCTTCTCAACTTACGATAGAGAGTGCCGCTGACAGCAGTAGTCCCTTGAAAAGAGTATTTATGCCGTCTGGAAAGACGACTAGCGTTGTCTTAGAAGATCCACAACAGGATTTCTCTACGTTGATGCGACCGACCCCAAATCTGTCAGCAGACACGATCTGAGGGGAGGACCTCTTATCAGTTATTTGCTTAGGATTTACCGTAGGCAGTAAAAAAAATTATCTATTCTATTTCCATTCTGAGGTTTCTCGTGGTTTGGTCAGAGGATAGTCTCATGAAGGATTGATTACTATAGATGGCATAAACAGGTGTGCTGCTTAAGATAGCTTGTGAATTGTTAGTCACGTTTGATTTCCTTTCCATCTGAACATTCCATTCTGAGGTCTTGGATTCACATAAATAACAGACACACTGTGGATGACTATAAACATACTTACTTCGTAGCCGTCATCCCTACAGCACCCACCACGCTCTCTTTCAAGTATAAACAAAAGATCTCCCGAAGGGTTGTGTACTGTGTATTCGGCCTTTGATCCTTGCACCACTCCCACCACGGGACCTCTGGAGAACGCGATCTCTAGGTGCTGTTAAAATAAAGTCAGGCGTATCAGTCGTCATCGTAAAATAGTCGATGAAAATGTTCACAACTCCTAAAACGTATATTTTTCTCTCCTCATTCCTATTGCCTTTTTATCTAAGCTCAGCACAATAATACAGATGATTTTGTAAGAAATATGTATATTTGGTAAAACAATATAACTGAACGTTAACAGCTTGCCTGATCCTGGGGTCAATTTTCTTTTGAAGTATCGAAACCATATGAAATTTCCTTTAAAGATTTTTGGTTGTGGTTGTGCACCTACTCAATTCAGCCAACGCCAGTAATATACAAAGAAAATTTTGGTAAAGATGTTGTTATATCATTTCCCAAATTTCCGATGTCTGGACTATTTCTTGACATCACTGATCTATTATTATCCAGTCGACAAGATCACCTTTTAATTGATGACCTTTCTGTGTCTTCTCAGTCTAACATCGTCACGAATGACGTCTCATTCATCCTTAATAACTGCATACATCGATCATTATTAAGGTACTTTCATTCATTATTTCGTCCCTTAAGAGCCTCGATGGCCAAGTCGGTTAGAGCAGCAGCCTCGGACTTCTTAGAGGTCTGTGGCGCGGGTTCAAATCCGCAGCCGACCAGTCAGAGAGGCGGACACTTTGCTATCTGTGTAGACACCCCAGGATTATGTATGTAATCAACGGATAGGTTTACTTAAAAAATGAATGGGTGTTACAGACTAATACACACACAAACAAAGCCACTCCAACTTCTTCTAAAAACATAACAGACACCTCACACGTCTCGACTGTCGACCTAACCGCACAACGACTCCTTGCTACTGAGAGAATGGGCGCTGGTGACTGGTACAATACATGTACATATCTACCGGGGTCTAAGCGATGACAGGCAGGGCAGCCGATCGAGACTACAGAGTCTGCCCCAAAGCCAAATCAAAGTCCTTCAAAAGAAGGCATCGTGCTTACCCCATACAAATGGGAAAAAAGCACGTTAAAAGAAGAATTAATTATTTCGCCCCTTAACAACCGCTATCAACTTTCGACTCATTCCACCACAACCAGATTTCATTTCAGGGTCCACGATAACACAGGCTGTCATTTACTACAACGGGACAGAGTCATATTCACCCATTTGCTATTCCTGCCAACACCTAATCGATATGAGCTTTTGTCAGACCACGCCACCACCACCACTCATCTCTTACCTCATTGCTGGGTCCACAGCACCCTGTGTCACTGTCATCTCGAGTTCGAGTGAGGTAAAGGACATCCAGGTTGGCGTTGTTCAGGATCCGCATATCTGCTTCGGTCTTATATCCTCCGCAACAGCCCTCGCGAGCGACTCGCGCCGAGAAGATCTTGTGGCAGTCATCCTGCCAAATGCGGTATTTGCTTCCTGTTGAGGAGATTTCGATTCTCTTTTAGATGACAATTCCTCCAGTTCTGTGAGAGGTAGAACTGTTTGTTACCAGGCACTTGGGACATACTAGGGAAGTTATCTAGATTCTGGGGAGGTCAGCATGGTCTCATTATCTTTCATCTTTCTGCGCGTTCGTTGTAATTCATTATTGCATTTCTCAAAAATTCTGAGAGTCATTACGGATAAAAGACAAATAAGGAAAAACTGAATTAAAAATACATGGGTTGTATTACCATATAATCTACTCTAATCCACATGAGAGAGAGAGAGAGAGAGAGAGAGAGAGAGGTCACCTGGAGAATTCAATACTCTTCCTCAGTGATCTGCTAAAACACTCCTCAGAGCTGCAAACTTCAACATTATGACTTCATCAGATATCCTCTCTTCCTATTTTAGCAAACAAAATCATCGAAGCCTTACCATGACCCGTAATTGTGACCTCATTCAAAGCATCTAGGTGTTCGAGTCCCGGGGGGAGGTAAAAAGCAGGTCCTGGCATGTAAGGATACCATCCTGTGTATAATAATAATAATAATAATAATAATAATAATAATAATAATAATAATAATAATAATAATAATAAAATAACAGAAATAGACGTCAGAAAAAGAAATACCACCGAAATAATAATAATAATAATAATAATAATAATAATAATAATAATAATAATAATAATAATAATAATAATAATAATAATAATATGAGGGCAATGGTAATAACAATTCCGTTTGTGTCTCAGGTTACTGGATCAACCGTAAATCGTAATTGGTTAATTAGGTTTAAGAGTAATAATCATCTAATTTGTCACATTATAACATGAAGAAGAATAAACAAATGTGATAACCTACTATATATATATATATATATATATATATATATATATATATATATATATATATATATATAATATATATATATATATATATATATATATATATATATATATATATATATATATATATATATATATATATATATATATATATATATATATATATATATATATATATATAATTTAAAATGAAATGAAAACTCTCCACTATAATTACCTGGAACACCACCAATTTGACTAGTGGGGGAAGAGAAATCGGGATTTGGTGGTGGTTGGTGGAAAATTTCAACATTTGGTGGAAGCTGACTTCCATCGTTATGGACACCGACTATATTGAAGTTGTTCCCATCTGACAAAAGAAAGGATTTCAGTCGCTGTACTATTGGTACATATGTCAGTAGTACAGCAAATGAAGTAAATTCACTCTTACCACACATTACATTATATTATATATATATATATATATATATATATATATATATATATATATATATATATATATATATATATATATATATATATATATATATATATATATATATATATATATATATATATATATATATATATAATAGGAGCCCCATAAAAACGCCAAAATGTGGAAAATAAAGGCCGTATTTCAGACACCAAACTGTCTCTCTCCTCAGGAAAATAGTGAATGAGAAGAAGTTACAGAAAAACAGTATTTATACCATAAGATCCATAGGTCAGATGTTAAGTCACTCCAGTTGACAATTTCTCTTTAATCTTCTTAAACATCAGTTGGAGGCAGATTTTATCTATAATATCTGAATCCCAGGCGCCTCTTGAGAGATTCGATGCATCTCTTTGTTTAATCGAGGCTGATTCCACCATCTGGTTTTCAACCGACAATTGCTGCTATAAATTATACGGGACATATTCCAATTTATTCTGTGGTTATGGTTATTTATGTGGTTAAAAATAGCTGATCTCTGTTGTCCGTGCCTAACTGAAAGTTTATGCTGTATTAATCTTTGGGGGAGTGATTCGCCTGTGAAGTCAATATAAGATTGGTCATAGTCGAGGCAAGGGATTCTGTCAACTCCTGTGTCTTTGGGGACTGGTTTTTGTAGGACGTTAATCAGTGGTTTGGCTAAGGTATTTGGGTAGGTAAAAGCAAAAGGGTTGGAGTTTCCAAGTGTCTGCGTCAACGTCTTAATACTGTCCAGGCGTGGGACTTTTATTTTATTGTTGGGCGTCTCTCTGGTTTTGTGATGGGGGGATGGTAGAAAATAGTGTTTGCTTTGTGGATCGAGTTCTCAATTAAATGGTCAGGGTACTTGAAAGATGACAGCTGCTTATGGACCAGTTCAACTTCCTTTTCCAGGAGATCCGGGGAGCAAATCCATAAGGCTCTTAAGAATATATTACTGGCTACACCAATTTTGATAGAGATGCCATGATAGCTATAAAAATGGATGTATGACAATGAGAAAGTTCGTTTTCTGTATATGGTAAGTTTGCATTCTGTCGCTTCTGTAATTATTAAAACGTCAAGAAATGAATTTCTTTGTTGTTTCCCAATCAACTTTAAATTTGATGGCTAGGTACTATTTTATGCATTGAATTTTGAAAGAAATTCGTTGAAATTGCCCCACTTATTATCACAAAATGTTAAGATATCATCTACATATCTCATCCATAGCTTGTCTTTAGGTTTATATTGCGTTTATTATTACAGTTTCAAAATATTCCATGTATAGATTGGCTAAAACAGGACTTAAGGGGCTGCCCATGCTGCACCCGAATTTTTGTTTATAGAATGACTCCCCTAATGAAAAGATGTTATGTGATACGCATAATTCAACTGACTTTATTATTTTATCTAGGGCTAGTGGGAAATGATCTGAATAGGGGCTAATTTTTCCCTCAAAAACTGTAGAACGTCCTGTACTGGAACTTTTGTGAATAAGGAATATACATCTGAACTTAGAAGTTTTATGTTGTGAAGTGGTATATGTGCTTCTTTGAATCTGTGACAGAAATCTTCAGGATGTTTAATGTGACTGGGAGAAAATTTGCCTAAGAAAGGGGAAAGGAGACTGGTTAACCAATTAGAAATGTTATGATTGAAAGCTCCAGCACATGAGATGGTAGGTCTGAATGGAAGATTATCTTTATGAGTTTTGGGAAGATCATAAAGACATTCATATGTGTATATATATATATATATATATATATATATATATATATATATATATATATATATATATATATATATTTATATATGTGTGTGTGTGTGTGCGTGTGTGTGTGTGTGTATGTATGTATGGATACTGATTATGGAATCATAACCAGAATGTTTGAATGCCATGGAGTGATTAAGGAAATTAAGATGAATTTTATGGAAGGAAGTGAGGAATGGGAGGCTCGGATCTCTTTCACAAACAGTAAGGAGGCCTCCATGCAAGCTGCAACTTACATAACATCAAACTAAATGAATCTGGCATCAAAGGGGCCCTCTGTGAGAAGGCTCCTCAAAAACCAGCGACTGGTATGCAAAAGATCCTGCAAAATACGAATTGGAAGGTGTAAAAGAAAGGAAACCAAAATCCCCCAAATTCTGGCAACTGCTAAAGTAGAAAATTATAATTTTTTTAAGACCAGTAGATATTTTCAGAGGAAAGTAGGTTTAATTAAATCTGGAGATATTACACAGTTTGGAGAGAAGACTGTCTTAATTCATGCAAAGTCAAAGACAAAATCTGTCATGCTCAGTCATTTAAAAACAGATAAGGAAATGGCTGTGGACATCAAGCCTCGCCTGAACTTTAGTTATGGCAGAGGGGTGGTATTTAATAGAGATTTGCATGATTTTGATGGAAGAAGAAATTCTAGATGTGTGTCCAAAAGAAGTCTGGAAGATACATAAGGCCCTCAAAACATCAATGGTTAAATTGACATTTGAAGATCCAGAAATACCTCTGCGCGTGTAGACACTAAGGGAAAGAGTAGGCATTAAGCCCTTCAAACAGAAGTCCTTGCAACGTTTCAATTGTTTCAAATTTGGACAACCCTCTAAAGCCTGTAAAAATGATAAAGTATGCAATAACTGTTCTAGAGCTGAGCGTGGAGACTGCACACCTGATGCAAAATGCTTAAATTGTGGTATGGACCATAAACCTAGTGAGAGGATATGTCCAAATTTCAAAACTGAAGAAGCAAGTCTAGTGCAGAGCACATCACTGTTGGGTACGCCAAATGCCTAATGAACACAACCTGAAATTATGCCAGAGCATTAAAAGAAATACCTAATTTCCTCTTGCCAACAAATTCATCAACTTCTATGGCTGAAAGTCATCTAGTCCTACCAAACAACTATCCGAAGTAAGGAAAGAACATGTCGAAGCCAAGCTCACTACTCCACAGGTTTTTGCCAACACCCTCAAGGCAGATGCATTGCCTTCTTTACAGTCTTCCCCTCCCCCCATAGACAAATCTACTTACCTCTCTTGGGCAGAGAGGCCAATAAAGGGGATGTGTCTAGATCAGGTAGCTCCCCATCCTACCGTAAAAGAGAAAGACCTTCATCACTCGCTCCCCAAAGTCATAAAACCAAAATATCTAATGGATACAAAGTCATTTCTTCAACTGATAATGAACCAAATGACTTAATCAACCACAAAGTCAATGCTGATGTTCATTGGTCTTCTAGCCAGATCACTAAAGGATTAAAAAAAACAGATTAGTGTGAAGCCCAAGATATCAAGCTCAAAATCAAATCCAAAAAATTTATGTAACCCAAAAATTGCTAATGAAAAGACCTCTTCCAGAGACTCTTCCAAAAAATAAACTATTTTCATTTCTAACATCTTACAATGGAATTGTCAAGGTCTGAGGGCTAATTATGAAGAGCTGAAACTACTCATCCATGAATACTCTCCTATTACTGTTTGTCTACAAGAGAGCAAGCTGGACTGTAATACTCCTTGTCCAAGGGAACATGTTAGTTATAGGACTCCTTATGACCAACAATTGGGGAGCCATGGTGGGAGCCACATTTATATTCGCCACAATGTCCCAGAAATACCCTTTACTTTACATACTCCTCTGCAGGTAGTGGCTGTACAAAATGACATTGGGAGAAGATATACTATTTACTCTATATACTGCCCCTAATGAAAATATTACATATGACGATCTTACCACAGTAATACTCCAACTCCCTCAACCATTCTTATTACTTGGAGACATGAATGGTAGACACTCATTATGGGGTGATGTTTAGCAAATAACAGCTGTAATATTATTGCTTCACTCAAAGAAAATGTAGGCTAGGGATCCTCAACACAGGAGAACCTACACATTTCATATACAAACAGGCACCTTGTCATGTACTGACCATTTGATTGTGAGTTCTAACTGCATTGTGGACTTGAACTGGAGAACATTGGATGATTGGCATAGTAGCAATCACACACCAATTATAATAAATACTAGTAATAGTCCACCAATACCTAGATCCCCTCGGTGGAACCTGGGCAAAGCTGACTGGATTAAATTTCAAGGACTTAGTGAAATTGAAGGGAATGCAGATGAATTTCAAAGTATTGATGATGCTATTGACCTGCTAAATGGAACTCTTCATTCAGCAGGAATAAACTCTATCACTAAAACTACAGGTTTCTTCAGAAAGCAACCAGTCCCTTGGTGGTCATCAGAACTCCAGGTACTGCACAGGGCTACCAGACAAGCTCTTACTCGATACCGCAGGCATCATACAGAAGAAAATATGATTATATACAAGAAATCAAGAGCACAGTTCTGCCGTGCAACAAAAGCAGCAAGGCATCAATCTTGGTCATCCTTTGTGTCCTCAGTTAACAACAGAACAATGCCTTCAGCTGTTTGGAGAAAATTCTGGAAGATAGCAGGGAAATTCACACCAAACCCACCACCAGTTCTCGAAGTGAATGGTCACTTCATAACTGGTGCAGTAGAGGTTAGTAATGCTCTGGCAGAGCACTTTGTATCACAAAAGTCAGAAGCTGCTCCTGGTTTTCATTATAGAAATCAAGAAGAACGGAAACCTCTTGACTTTGCAGCAAATAAAGATGAGCCATATAATATGTCTTTTAAAGAAAAGGAGTTTGATTCTGCTCTAGCTTCTTGTAATGATACAGCCCCAGGCCCTGATGACATTTCTTATGCTATGATAAGGCATGTATCAATAAACACAGAGCTTTCTATTTTAAGTATTGTAAACAGGATATGGCATGACATTAGTGACCCAACCGTATGGGAACTAGCAATTATTTTAGGTTTCATAAAGCCTGGTAAGGATAAGTTTTTACCAACAAGCTGTTGACCAGTTGCACTAACTTGTCTGTGCAAAATAATGGAAAAGATGGTCAATGCAAGGCTTGTCTGGATCTTGGAAAAAAAGGTCATTTATCACCTGCACAGCATGGATTTCGAAAATTGCACTCAACAACAGACGCCCTAGTCCATCTTGAGTCATCTATTTGTGAGTCATTTGCATCCAAGTAGCATCATGTGACAGTATTCTTTGTCCTTTAATTGGCATATGACACTGCTTGGAGATGTGGAATTCTTAAAGTTATCAATGAATGCAGATTAAGAGGGGAGTTGCAATTATTCCTGAGAGCATTTTCAACACACAGACACTTTCAGGTAAGAGTAGGTAATACTCTGTCTGAAAGAAAATACCAAGTAGAAGGAGTCCCTCAAGGTAGGGTGCTCAGCATTGCTCTGTTTGCCTTGGCAATAAATGGCATTTCTGCAATTATTCCTCGTGATGTCCTTCATACAATTTTTGTGGATGATTTTTCCATGTCCTTCTCTGGAGCAAGAATGTCCACAATTGAAAGAAAACTTCAGTTGACAATTGATCGAATAACTAAATGGGCAGATTTGAATGGCTTCAATTTCTCAAACAGCAAAACTGTTGCAGTTCATTTCTGCCGCATTCGTGGACTACATCCTGATCCCAATGTATATCTCAAAGGACAGAGAATCCCATGTGCAGAAGAAATCTGATTTTTAGGCTTAGTTTTTGACTGAAGGTTGACATGGACTTCGCATCTTAAAATGCTGAAAGCTAAATGCCTAGAAATTTTAAATATATTTAAAGTCCTAGCACACACATCCTGAGGAGCTGGTCGCATAACACTTCTTAGATTGTACAAAGCCCTTATACTAGCTAAGTTGTTAAATGGTTGTGAAATATATTCTTCGGCCACCCCTTGTCATTTAAGAATTTTAGACTCTGTGCACCATTCTGGCATTAGACTAGCCACAGGTGCTTTTAAAACTTCACCCATTCCAAGTCTGAGTGTTGATGCTTGGAGAACTGCCTCTGGAACTGTATCATCAGACTTCTGTCATCAGATACTGGTATAGGTTGCAGAGGCTTGCATCTCAGACAGCACATACAGAGAATTTCTTTGGCCACTATGAGGCTCATCCTAAATCAGTACAGATATAGAGTAAAACAAGTGTTGAATAGTGTGAATCTAACCAGTAGTGGAGTGATTCCCTTTAGGAATCCAACAACCCCTCCTTGGAAGTTGCCTGTAGTCTCTTTCTGTCATTATTTTACAGGCTTTAAGAGAAATATGGCAGAAGAAGAAATTCCATCCATTTTCTCTGAACATTCAGAATGTCATAGAAATAGTAATTTTATATTCACAGATAGCACCAAATCCAATGCTGTCGTTGGATTTGGAGTAAATTCTAATGGTTTTAACTGTAAGGGTGCACTTCCTCTGGAGGCATCAAATTTTACAGCAGAGCTGTATGGGATTTTAACTGCTTTTGAAAAAATAGCTACAATGGAAGATGACAATTTTACAATTTTTAGTGATGCAAAAAGCATTTGACAGGCTTTAGTAAATTTTAATCCAACCAGCCCTTTAGTTTTAAAGATTCTAGAGTGGCTTGTCATCATTGAGCGCAGAGGTATCAGCGTGGAATTTTGCTGGGTTCCAGCACATGGTGTGCCTGGAAATGAAGAGGCTGATAAACTGGCAAAAACAGCTGCAGCACAACTACTTCCAAAGAGATGCCCAATATTACACAGTGATTTCTGGCCGAATATCAGGCGCTCTCTTTGTGATATTTGTCAACACCATTGGGACTCTGTAGATCAGAATAAGATGAGAGAGATCAAAAGTGTCATATCTCCTTGGAAATTATAACTTTATGGCCCAAAGATGGGAAACTGCCCTCTGTTGTCTTCGCATTGGCCATACTCATTTAACACATGAGTTTTTAATGACAGACAGGCCTTGCCCATACTGTGAGGATTGCTTAGTCCCCTTGACTGTAGAGCATTTGTTGGTCGAATGCCTCATTCTTGGGGATTTAAAAGTTTGATACCTCTCTGAAGCTCGGGGTGGGGATGGCGGGTATATCCTTGCCAAGATTTTTGGAGAGAATGTGATGTATGATGCTAGTGGCATTTTTAAATATATTCTAGAAACTGGAGTTTTACATAAGATACAATTTTATTTCCTACAAGTTTTTATTATATATTATAAATATACTACACTATGTAGTCCTTTAATTGACATCGGCATTAATGACCATAGAAGTCACGACACCTGATAACTTAAAATCATTCAGTCATTCATTCTTCCTGCATCAATCCTTCTGTGACCTGCCTTACCATATGGCAGCGTCGGTGTTTCAATGGAAGAGTATCTTGGAGGTGGTGTCCTTCGCTTGCCCAGAAGGGGTTCCTTTTCTGTTGGATATCCTTCCTTAGAAGTGCTTCGAATGGTGACGTCAGGCATCTCTTGGTTGCCCTCTGAATCGAAGGGATTATTGCTAGCCATGGCACTGTCTGAAAGGGGGTTTTCATGTGAGTTTTGATATTAAAATGAAGACAAACGAGGAAGTGTAATATTGCTCCGAACTAATGAGAATAACACAAGATATAAGAAGGATAATTAATAGGGACTCTCACTGCATTACTGAACAGATTTAGAGTAGTATCTAGATGAGAGTTAAAAAAATAAATCGACGTTGCTTAAATACGGAATTCCTTAGTACAGAAGCGAAATTATACATCATAGAAGTATGAGCCAAGGAGGATAAATCTTAATGAAAATAATACACATTATGAGACAATTCAAAGTCACACACACATGTAAGATGCACACAGATATATATATATATATATATATATATATATATATATATATATATATATATATATATATATATATATATATATATATATATATATATATATATATATATATATATATATATGTGTGTGTGTATGGGAGGACGTCCACAGTAATGGCATTTCTTTACTGCTTATTGCTGACGTTTCAAGACATCTGTTTCATTATCAAAGCTGGAATAATGCATTAAAATATAATTATAAAAAGAGTCTCATACTTAAAATTACAACCAAAATATAAAACAAAGTTATATGAGAAAAAAAGTAGAAAAATTTTACCAGCTGGGCGAAGTACAAAAGTAGAGTGACATAAACAAAGAATTCCAGGCCGGAGTAAACTCACGTCAGGTAAAGAGTTGTTGAAGTAGTTTGGTTATTCAATCTTGTTACTAGTCTATATATATATATAAATGGATGTGTGTGTATGTTCGACATACAATACACTTTGAAACACATTGAGCAATTTCAACCAAACTTGGTATACATGTGACTTACCATCTGGGAAAGAACATTATTGGGGTAAAACATCACTGGCACCAAAGGGCAGCGTGTGGGAAGGAGGTGGAATGTAAATCTTACAGAAAGCGAAAGAATTAGTGTCTAATCCATAGTTTTCAAGGTCGCTGAGATGAATAGTGACACTCCCAATGCCCTTTAAGTCCAAGGTCAGCCCCAATAGGGAGAGGGGTGTGGGAAGGTGTGACATGTAAAAATAACCGAAAGTGACAGATGTTAGTGTCTAATCCATAGTTTTCAAGGTTGCTGAGATTAAAAGTGACACTCATGATGCCCTTCAAGTCCAAGTTCAGCCTTGATAGGAAGGTGGGGTGAGAAGGGGTTGGGAAGGTGGTGACGTAAAACTAAGCGAAACGACAGATGTTAATGTGTAATTGATAGTTTTTGAGGTCACTGAGAAGAATAATGACACACCTGATACCCTTTAAGTCCAAGTTCAGCCCTGATAGGAAGAGGGGGTGAGATGGGGTGGGGGTGACATATAAAAAAATAAAAATGACAGATATTAGTTTCTAATCTATAGTTTTCGAGGTCGCTGGGATGAATAGCGACACTCCCAATGCCCTTCAAGTGACATGTAAAAATAAACAAAAACTACAGATATTAGTGTCTAATCCACAGTTTTTGAGGTCACTGAGGTGAATAATGACACTCCCAATGCCCTTTTAAGTTCAAGTTCAGCCCTAATAGCAAAGAGGGGTGAGAAGGAGTGAAAAATAAAATGTCAAAAAAGATAGATACTGGTGTCTAATCAACAGTTTTCGAGGCCACTGAGATTAATAGTCATGCTCCTGATGCCCTTTAAGTCCAAGTTCAGCCCCGACAGAAATGTGGGGTGAGAAAGGGTGAAATATAAAATGTCAAAAATGCTGGACAATATAACTGTAACCTAAGCAACTATCTTAACATGAGAGAGAGAGAGAGAGAGAGAGAGAGAGAGAGAGAGAGAGTTTATCAGTTGTCATTCAGAGTTTTCCCAGGCAGCACCAGGTTGGTCAGCTAGTAGTTTAATTAAAAATGATTCAAAGATAGGAAGAGAAGAACTGGGAACTTTAGAAAGTATTTTAAAATCTTTATAATCAATTTCAGTCTCACACCTTTTGGCATGTTCTTGAATATTTGAGAACTCTGGATTAGATAATCTGACTCCATTACTGAATCCAGACCAGCTGGAAGTTACAGTAAAAGCCCTGTGGAAGATGGTAACCAATGAATTTAACTTAAAACAGCAATTACTATAAAAATTCAAACCTTGACCAGTAAAGGTCTTTTTTCTAAATACTGACGAATTAAAACTCGTTTTCTTGAGCAACTAAAACATCTAGAAACGGTAATGTAGTTTTCACACTCCATAGTGAACTACAGTAGACGTTTGGATGTGCTGTGTTAGCATACTGGAGAAACTTGTCAGCCCTTTCTCTGTTTCTAAAAAGTAGAAAAGTGCCATCAACATATCTACAGTAAAAGAGGGGAAGGAAGGCCAGAGGGCAATTGTTCAGTAATTGCTACTCTAGTGAACACATCAAAATATTGGCAAAGGTCGGGCCGAGTGGAGAGCCAATGGCCATTCCTTGAACTTGAAACTTCATTGAAAACAAAGATAGTGTCCTGCACTGCCTGTTGTAAAAGTTTCTTTAAATTATCCCGGTTAAAACACTTGAACACTGTATAAGTTTCAGTAAAAATTTTGTTTAAAATGACCTCAAGTGTCTCTTCCACTGGGATATTTGTGAATAAAGATTCTACATCCAGACTAACCGTGTACAAAATAGTCTTTTATTAGAATTCTGTTCCTAAATCGCTCTGAGTTCTGTACAGAGTAATTAATCTTTATTAAACTACTAGTACCAAAATTGAATAACCAGACTACCTCAACAACTCTTTACCTGACATGAGTTTACCCAGGCCTGGAATTCTTTGTTTATGTCACTCTGCTTTTGCACTTCGTCCAGCTGGTAACATTTTTCTACTCTTTTTTTCTCGTATAACTATGTTTCCCCTCGGTTGACAGCAGCCGCCTACACCTCTCAGCTATATGTTTGTGTATGTATGTATGTATGTATGTATGTATAATATATATATATATATATATATATATATATATATATACATACATACATACATATACATACACATATGTGTGTATATATTATATATATTCTTACATATTTATAGAAATTCGTCTCTTCAGCCCATTCGCTAGGAAGTCAAATTTCATGTTGGCTGGAGGAGACCCCAACTGGGGGGCGGGGGACAGAATGTAGGTGTCCTACCTCCAATATCATACGATATTGATGGACAGAAAGCTGTCAGGGCACAAGGACAAGTCATGATAGTAAATGGGCCACTAGCCTGACCCTCAGTTAGTCTTAACTATAAGACCTATTTCCCTGTTACCTTTGCGCTGGCTGTTATTTGTCATTTATTTTTTACCATTGAAATTTTTCCTTTTCATTGTCGATGATATGAAAAATAATGCAAGGCAAAAGATTAACATAACAGATCTTCTGCAATAACATTCTCTCTCTCTCTCTCTCTCTCTCTCTCTCTCTCTCTCTCTCTCTCTCTCTCTCTCTCTCTCTATATCTATATATATATATATATATATATATATATATATATATATATATATATATATATATATATATATATATATATATAAATATATATATATATATATATATATATATATATATATATATATATATATATATATATATATATATATATATATATATATATATATATATATATATATATATATATATATATATATATATATATATATATATATATATGAACCATTTCGGAAAGTTCGTCACCATTTCCCGAGGTCTTAAATTGTGTGAGCTGTAATGGCGAAGTAAGACAAGGAGACATTGTCCTGTTCCAACGGGCAGGGCGTGAGGAAACACGCACCCCCCAAATATCCCCCAAAAGCCGTTAACTTTTGGCATGGGTATTTCTGACCTACGATTGGTCAGATATCCCCGGTAGGAGAAATCAACCAATGTCCTACCTGAGGGGAGGATGCCGGGGGTGAGAGAAATGCCCAGCGTGCCCACGCTAGGCCGCCGTTGGGAGGATTCTGGCTCTGGCACTCGGAGGGCAATGACGTGCTATTGCCCATCGTCTCGCACTATTCCGCCGTTGCGGCCGGTTACCGCTAAGTTACTGTAATTTTTAGTTTCATTAGATACTCGGGCCCTTGTGTAAGTTTTAGATAATACAGATCACTGTTAAATTTGTCCCGTGTCTTATTTAAGCATGACCCACAGTACTGCAGCCGGACCAGTGTGAGTAGACCCCATGAGAGGTCGGGGGTCATATATATTTCTGTGAAAAATGTTCCCATGTGTTCATTCCCATATACATATATATATATATATATATATATATATATATATATATATATATATATATATATATATATATATATATAATATATGTGTATATATATAATACGTATATATACACATATGCATATATATTTATACACATATATGTAAATATCCAATATATAATATATTCATGAATATATATCTACATGTATATATATGTATATATATACATGTATATATATATACAGTATATATATATATATATATATATATATATATATATATATATATATATATATATATATATATATATGGGAATGGACACATGGGAACATGTTTCACAGAAATATATATGACCCCCGACCTCTCATGGGGTCTACTTACACTGGTCCGGCTGCAGTACTGTGGGTCATGCTTAAATAAGACACGAGAGAAATTTAACAGTGATCTGTATTATCTAAAACTTACACAAGGGCCCGAGCACCTAATGAAACCGAAAATTACAGTAACTTATATATATATATATATATATATATATATATATATATATATATATATATATATATATATATATAATTATATATATATATATATATATATATATATATATATATATATATATATATATATATATATATATATATATGTGTGTGTGTGTGTGTGTGTGTGTGTGTGTGTGTGTGAGTGTGTGTGTGTATAAAGATTGAATGGCCAATAAAAACGGTGATTACACAACAGAACATGATATTATTAATAACAAGATTTTGTCATCTCGACTGCTTTTGATTATCTACATGACAGACTACTTGGGTTGTGTTTGAGATGCAGGCGTTCCTTTGAAAGAAATGGCGCCTCCTTGCTTTTCGCTCTCTCTAGTGCCCACCTGCATCGACTTTGGTGGGCTTGACCACTGGAACACTTACTTCAGAAGGGGACAGTGGGATTATCCAAAGTTCTGACATATTCCTATTCCCAGTCTGATTTATGACGGGGGGATTCCGGAACCTTCAAATAACGTTTCCACTTTCCAACTGACTTTTGACTGCCGATGAGGGAATTCTGGAATCCCCCGTCAGGGATCAAAGTACGAACAGGAATCTGCGAGAAGGGTTCGAGATAATCTCTGGCACTAATCTCATTCAAATGGCTTTTGCGGTTACGCCTTCCATACCTGATGTATGTGGAGGCCAGGAAATTGAACGATGACACTCCCGCATATGCCATGAAAATAAGTTTGCCTATGGTCTAAGAATGACCGTGGGTTTGCCACCTACCAATTATCCACGTTCACCTCATCCCCCTAAAAACTGCGGAAATTACCTATACTGCCTAGGCCGAAAGTATCAAAGCAATTCAACTCTTTGCTTTCAAACGTACAATCTCCAAGAGTATTCTTCATTGTAAAGAAGCTCAGGGGAAAAAATTGTATGTTTTCTTTTATCTTTTCAACCTAAATCTATATAAAATGTGTACTTTATACAGCATACAAAGATTGTAATATTTCCCTCTGAGGATATCCGCAGTTTGGCAGTATAGCTGCGCTAAAAAGAAAAACTAGTGGCCGCTGTTCTTACCGTATGCATTCTCTCTCTCTCTCTCTCTCTCTCTCTCTCTCTCTCTCTCTCTCTCTCTCTTTTGCACACACACACACACACACTCATTGCAAGTAATATGGCATTCTTTCAATGACCGAACATATCAATGTTATGAAAGTGACGGAGATTTTTTGAAATATCAGGCTTATGAAAATATAACTAATGCCAGTGATCTCTGATATAAATTCCTATGAAAATCTAAAAAAAAGTATACTTGAACAATTAAAATTTATTTAATTACAAGAATATATAATGAAAATTAAGAAATAATGTATTGCTGAACTATGAGGTATGACTAATATAAAAGCAAATATTTTTGGTAAATCCAGATAGCTGTATATGTGTATATGTCTGTGTGTATGTACTAATCACAGTCTGTTGTAAAATTCTCACACAGCGTTCATAAATCTGAATCTAGAAAATTACGTACGGTATTCCTTGTCAACTGAGAGCTTGGCCATCGCTAAAATATCACCCAGAAATAGGATCAATATATATTCACTAATCTGTCATTTCAAACGACGATTGCTTACATACAGAAAAATTAATTTGTACCGATAACATCATTGCAAAATTACTGAAATGTATTGGGTTACCTGTGCATATTTTCACGCATTCATATCAGAGTTAGACAATAGGTTTGCCCTTTCTAAAAAATGATGCCCGTAAAAGTAAGCATTTGAGAAAGTAAAGTACACACGTTAATATTCTTTTATCCGATGGAACGGTAATCGATTACCCGTGAAATATGAGAGCTTTTGCTGTAGTTATAAAGTGCCTGGATTTATACACACAAACACACATACATACACACACACACACGCATATATATATATATATATATATATATATATATATATATATATATATATATATATATAAAGATAAAATCCACGAAGGAAACGGAAACACTGGAGTGCTATGAGGCCTTTCGACACTTACGTCCTTTACTTAGCAGTTTCCTTCGTGGATTTTATCTTTATTTATATATTTATCACGTTCCATATTTTCGTGATTCAGTTATATATATATATATATATATATATATATATATATATATATATATATATATATATATATATATATATATATATATATATATACTGTATATGTGTGTGTGTGTGTGTGTGAAATTACATTAACATAGTTACATCCCCTCACGGTCTGGATAGTGCATCCCCCCGCCTCTCTCTCTCTCTCTCTCTCTCTCTCTACACACACAATGCCTCCTACCAAGTTGGTCAGGGCTGGGGGTGTGGAGATAAGAACACCAGGTTGTAAACACGTGGATCGTATGATGCCATATAGTTAGAAAACCTTATGTTTTTATTTTCTGGCTTTGTCAATATTTTTGTTCTTTTTCTATATTTTTGTTTTAGATATAACAAAATTAGTGTGTTAGTGAACTCCCAAGTGAGGACTAATTTCTGGGAAAGAAGAAATAGTTAATCAGTAATTTCATAAATGGCATTTTTCTTGTTAAGCGCTCGGTACAGAGCGTTCTTCATCTCACAAGCAAATGAACGCAGCCGATTTAGACTACGGTGACTGGTATTATTTTTAAAAACTGGCTTCAAATTCAGTAAGATGATTAAAGTAAGTATACCTTAGTTTAACCAGACCACTGAGCTGATTAACAGCTCTCCTAGGGCTGGCCCGAAGGATTAGATTTATTTTACGTGGCTAAGAACCAACGGGTCCTGCAACTTATTGTGGAATCCGAATCACATTATAGCAGCGAGAAATGAATTTCTATCACCAGAAATAAATTACTCTAATTCTTCATTGGCCGGTCGAAGATTCGAACGCGGTGCCAGCGGAGTGCTAGTTGAGAACGGAACCCACCCGCCCAATGTCCATTTATGAAAAATGATAATCACAATGGATGTTGAGGGGGAACATATAATAGGAAAAAATAGAATATTAGTGTTTTATGAAGCAAAAATTGCTAGGGAAAATCCATCGTAAGATATATTTTCCGAATATTTTGGGAAATTCTAAGCGTTCCTGCGTGTAAAGTATTAAAAGTACGTCAACGACAACTGGACATAAAGATAAAAAAAGTATTATTCTTCCTATTGATGCCATTATCGAGAATCTTATCAAACTAGAATGCAGACAGTATAGGACGTTTTAAAAACTTTCGCAGTTTATTGAGTCGACTTCCCACATACCAGCTATAGTACCTGGAGTAGCAGCTACTCTCGACTCGGCTGAGGAAAGCGTTAAGGGGGCGACTCAGTGACCTCAGACCTGGAGCTCTCTCACTCTGTTCCCCTACGCCAAAGTGCAAGGTCGCTTCACTCTTAACTGCACTAAGTCTGGTGCTGTTCTGTCCTCCCCACACTGGTCACGTGTTGGAACTTCTAGGAGTGGCCTTAATCCATCTTCTGCAAGCAAGCTCCAAGCACAGATACAATAAGGTACGTCTTGAAGTCGTAAATAATACCTGTTCTGTTCCTATTCCTGAATTTCTCTCAATTTTTAATATTTCCAACTTTTCATTCTCCCAAACAAAGTCTATTTCTTTCCCACAGCCTATCAAACACATTTTCCCTCATGACTTGGTCCAAGCCCAAATTAAGCTTGTTCTGTGATAATAATTAGAGCATTCCCACCATCGTGTTAGCATGTGGTAATTGAATCTAATTAACAATTCCCTCCATCGTGAATAATTAATTTCATGTGACAGGAAGTCTGTGTGAATGAAGGCTGACCTGGAATTCTTTTCCAGAATACTGTTATCTGGCTCTTCGCGTTCTGCCCCTGCCCTTGTGAAACAATTGCCTTAGAAGAACTGAGTCTTCTAAGACACTTCTGCAACTGACAGTTTACAAGGGCCATGTATTAGGCCCCTCAAGTGCGAGCGTTGTGCTAATGTAAAATAATTTTATCAGCCAGTCTTAAGCAGTTTATAAGGTTCGTGTCAAACTTTTATTTATTTGCTAACTGTAGTTATACTTTTTACGGCACAGTGAATGGGCCTAGGTTGCTGAATGCCAGCCTGTCCATATT
Organism: Macrobrachium rosenbergii; assembly: GCF_040412425.1. Taxonomy (NCBI): domain Eukaryota; kingdom Metazoa; phylum Arthropoda; class Malacostraca; order Decapoda; family Palaemonidae; genus Macrobrachium; species Macrobrachium rosenbergii. The sequence goes on along the minus strand of NC_089776.1, from coordinate 18,993,889 downwards.
TCTAGTTGTAAATCTGTGAATAAATGAATTTAATCAAATCGACTGGTTTGAAAGGCGACCTTCCCATTTTCTTTCAATAGATGGAATTTCAAGGTAAGTCATACTATTAATTACGCTTGTTGCTTATGTTCTGAGATCTAGGTGTTGGCTCCTAAGGCAAAATTACATTCAAAATTCAATTTAACTCTTCCAACCGGACTCAGAACATAAGTAGTATATATATATATATATATATATATATATATATATATATATATATATATATGTGTGTGTGTGTGTGTGTGTGTGTGTGTATACACACACACACACACACACATATATATATATATATATATATATATATATATGTGTGTGTGTGTGTGTGCATGTGTGCTTGTGTGTGAGTATGCATATAAGTATGTATGTGAATGTATATATATCATACATGAGTATTCATAATTACGGATGGGTATAAAAGTACATGTAACATATGTACAAAGGAGAATGAATTGTTACAATTGCAAACAAACCCAAATATGTCCGGTTGTGTTATACAGTTTGCGGTACTATAGATCAACAGTTCATATTTATGCATAAAATAAGTAGAGATAATGGTTGCATATGGTAAACAACCATTTTCACAATAACCACTAACCTCACATAATTGCCTTCATATTTGATATGGTAGGACTTACGAAATACGTTGAAAAAATATCTTTGTAAAAGCCCTGGAGGGTTAATCATTTCAACACTGCTTTTCGTTGCTTCTGACTCATTAAGCTTAATCTTTCAGGAGGAACGTATAGCGCTTTCTTTTTCCTCTTCTTCATTTCTGCGGGTCTGGGCTAGAAGAGAGCTTTAGGATGTCTGCTCTATTTACCTTTGTCCCAAAGAGAACTATTGCAGATAATGGACTGTACTCAGTCTTCTCTGGGATTTTGGCATTTTACGCTCGTGTATCAGACTCAGATATTCGCAGCCAATGATAAATATCTGAGGAGATAATGTGTCTCGGGAAAAAAAATAAAGACGAATGCCGAGGATGAAGAACGTTGAACGAAATTTAACCGAAAAAAACACACTGCAACGATGCCATACGATATCTCACTGGTGAGGCGCGCGAAGGGCCGAGAGAGAAATATTTTGAAAATCGCTTGGAACTGCTTTTTAGTGTCAACTGCATGGCATGAGTCGCAGAGGTTCTATAGACACTAGAATAGGTATCGATGCTCAGGTTAAGGTAGACTAGGTTACGTTATGACAGGTGACATCAACATTGCGAACCAGCTGGTCCCTTTCTTTCGACAATAAGTGAAAGGGTGTGTTTGTAAAGCGATGCATTCTAAGATGTTATTCACTTAAGACTGCTCCCTCGACCAACATATTTCCTGGGAAATTCTCCAGATGTTGTCCCCTCAGTTCTTTTATAGCTATTTGTTAAACTAACAAATACGAGTAATCATAAAGCTATGGATCTAATGAAGTTACAAATTGCAAAAAAAGCATATCTAAAGTAAAATGGAAAAGAATATTCTCTACGGTAGCTTCAAACCAGTTACATAAAGACCAACATTTGCAGTACTTCCAGTTTCTACAAGGAAGGTTGAAAGAAGCGGAAAGAGTGAACATCCCGAATAGACAGGAAGAAAAAGTAAATGAAATGGTTTTTCATCTTTATTACCTCTCAGTTTAATCCCTATTCGGGGTCGCTGTTTTTAATGAGCCCTCTCAACTGTTTCTATCTTGGACGCCATACTTCGTTATAGGTTTTGGAAGATGTTTGGAGAATAGATATCTTTCCAGACTCCAATCCTCCCTATTTATCCCAACACCCCAACCCCCTCCCCAATCACCTGATACCTCCGTAGCTAGGTTGTTTTTGTTTATTCCCTCTTTGAAACATATCTGCCTCCTAATTGTGATGACGATGAGTCATGTCCTTTAGCACCCTGTTGGTTTCAGTCACCTGCGGGCCGAATGTGTCTAAAAAGTAAGCAACTCTATTAATACCATTCGTTCACTCTGCTGTTATATTTTACTTGGATTTTAACTGGTATCTATCTCAACAATGATACTTGGTTAAGATCCATGGTAAATTTAATATGCTATGTTATTAAAACGCAATTTAAAGAAACTACGCATTAGTTTAAACTGTAAAAAGCCATCCCCAGTAACTATATACATATATCTCTCACTTTTTCAAGTATTTCCCTAAAGGGAACGTTATCCATCTGCCTCCAGTCTGTGTATAGTATGCTTAACCCAGGACACCACCTCAGATGTTCATATTCACCTAACACAGCCTGTGTAGGATCCTAGTGGCATATAACGATATTTTTATGTCTTTTTATACTTTTATTTTTACGAGCGAATGTCTTTTCTCTTCCAAGAGTCGTTATTCTCAAAAAAAGATGAAGAAAATTCGGTAAAGCACTAAAAGTCCCAAAAATTTGCTCCTGACAAAATTCAGCCAACAGAACAGTTTCGCTGTGCTCAAACTCTATACCCTATCAGAAATGCTGGGAAGAGAATTCAGGAAAGGAAAAAAATCATATTTTCAGATCACGAGTATTCCATTTCAACAAAACTTCATGATGTTTTTCAGAATGATTACAAAAAAGTTAAATATATACCTCTGAGTAAGGCTCTGTGCAGCAGCGCCACCAAGAGATCTACAACCCCTGTTAAAACTACTCTAGTTGCGAGGCCATACTATTTCTTCCCTCTCTGATTTATCCGATTTGTGCGGTCTTCACTTCTAGGTTTAATTCAGTGCCTCAATATAAAGGCTTTGCTTCTTACCTTCAATCCCGAACAGAGAATCAAACAATGGAGTAACTAGAGCGCAAATGCTTGACACACACAAGGTTACCACGCCAGAAGTGTTATGAGGAAACACAGAGTTAGGAATGTGAAGAGCTCCAAAGATAGTGTCACATGGTTCCTTATCACCACGTGATAAAATGATAAAATACAAGTAGGTACGCTGAATGCATTAAAGCAGTGTTACTTTAACTTTCCGAATTACTTATTAAGAGAGGCAGGTCAAATATATATATCAAAGAATGAATTCAACAGCGGCTCCATTTAAACACGTGTAATGCACATAGTTTCATGCAATGCCTTGTAAATAAAGAGTGAATCATTGTAACCGAAAAACAAGTATAGATAAAACTGATTGGCTTGGAAGATGAAAACTGAATTAAATTAGCAAAAGTTATTCCAGAATATCGCTAAATGGGGTAATACTGATGGAACAACAGAGCATTATCAACTCTTTATGTTTATAAACAATTACAGTTTTGTCATAGGTTGCATCTTCTGTGGGAACATCTTTATGACACGTAAATTCAAGAATGAATTGCTAAGTCAATCCAGTAATTGACCCACAATCACGATGAAGGCGAAAAAGGGTACAAAATGTACATATGTAAAATATATGTATATTTATATATATATATATATATATATATATATATATATATATATATATATATATATATATATATATATATATATATATATATATATATATATATATATATATATATATATATATATATATATATATATATATATATATATATATAAATATATATATATATATATATATATATATATATATATATATATATATATATATATATATATATATATATATATATATATATATATATATATCTGTGTGTGTGTGTGTGTGTGTGTGTGTGTGTGTATTCTAAACAGAGGTCCAAGTCAAATACGAAGATTTTGATAAATTCAAGTGATCGTAATGTAGCATTCGAGTGACTGTAACGATACATACAAATTGCATGGCACAATCTAGGAAAATCTTTCTGCTTGGCAAGAAGGGATAGGAATTGTCATGTAAACATTTCGCGCTGGGTTTTAGCGGATCAGCTTTTCGTTATCTTCAGTATAATATGAAAACCTTGCGGTAAAAAGATAAGATTGAGAAATAAAGTCAACACAACTTCAATGCCCCGGCTTTGCTTAATAGTCTGTGTTAGGGATTTTTATGTGGTAAATCACAGAATAAGATATTATTATTATTATTATTATTATTATTATTATTATTATTATTATTATTATTATTAGAGACTAGCGAGCTATGGTCCTAGAATCTGGCAGCACTCCCCGGGAGGATTTTGTTTAGTCTGATTGACTGTGAATTATCTGCCGCCACGACTACCAGGGCCACTGACGCGATTTGTTCTTGAACGAGATATGGAAACTATAACAAGAAAAGCTTCTAAAAGCTGGAATATTAAGTATGAAGAGAGCAAAAGTTGAGCTGAGAAGTAAAAGACAAAAATCGAGCGATCGGGACGCTGCAAGGAAGTGTGACGTACAGGGCACGCTGCTTTATCTTACACCATCATGGAGAGTTGTAAGATAGAACAACAAATCCTAAGGCTCCGAGACTTTAGTGGAATATTATCGGATGTTGGTCACAGTGAAGCAATTGCTGAACTCCTGGCTCCGTCTTCGAGGGGACTTTTTTTTTTTTTGAAATACACGTGAATCCGTGGGTCACACTGACCAACAGCAAAGAGAAAGAAAGGAGCAGTGTAAATTTCTTTAGATAATCATACTTGCACGTTAAAGGTGCAAACTCACTCTTAGTACAAGTAGAATTATTATATCAATGATTGGTTCCAACCGCATGCGTGTTGTTTCTACATTTACCCGAATCCCCAAAGGCCAAACCAGCAAGCCTGAATAGAACCCATTGTTGTTGGAGGAATTTGAGGTTTTATTTCATTTTTTATGGCGCATTCTAGTTTTCTAGCTTAATCGTAAATTCTGAAGAAGGCTGGCAATTTGGTTCGTGAAAAACGACTCTTTGTTTAGGAAACAAAACTAAATGAGTTACCTCCAGAATGTCTAGTCTTTGTTCAGGAAACAAAACTAAATGAGTTACCTCCAGAATGTCTAGTCTTTGTCCAGGAAACTAAACTAAATGAGTTACCTCCAGAATGTCTAGTCTTTGTTCAGGAAACAAAACTAAATGAGTTACCTCCAGAATGTCTAGTCTTTGTCCAGGAAACTAAACTAAATGAGTTACCTCCAGAATGTCTAGTCTTTGTTCAGGAAACAAAACTAAATGAGTTACCCCCAGAATGTCTCTTTCTATGAGCTATTGGATTACAAATTTTTATCAGCAGGAAAATAACAGATGCCAGTACAAAAGTTGACGAAACATGGGGCCACCGGCTGGCCCAGAAAGAGAACCCCACGTGTCACCTCAAAATTTTTCATAGGTTAATTACCACATATAAGTGGGGTTGCATGTCATATGGTAGAATTGCTGACAGCCGAGACGTAATGACAAAAAACCTATTAAGGAAGCATGAAACAGTACGGACATACAGTAACAAGAAAACTAAGGCTTATGTCGATAGAATGATTATGTGGTACACGAAGTGACGAGTTTATTCACACACACATCCCACGAATAAGCGCGTATGCGCGCACATACATGTTAACAGTCTTTATCTGCACACGGCATAAGTAATTTGCAGTATACTAAAAAACATTTCTATGCAACAGGTACCTTTAAACAATGGAAAATCAATATGTTCCCTGCAACAAGTAATTGCCTATCGTTTGGACTGAAATGACAAAGTTTGCGTTCGCTCTAACGCCTTTTATCAATTAGTTTCCAGTTGAAATAAACATTCTTATTCATCTTTTTGTTTGTGCAGTCTTTCACTTGTGCTGCAGCATAGCTATAAACATCCATTTTATTCTATTTGTCCTGCAACTCAAGCAAAAATCAAGGCTAGGATCTAAGGATTCTATGTTAGGTTTCACCATGAAAATCGAGTTGTAAGCAAGACATGGTTCTTTCTTTAGCTTTCTTAAATAAATAGAAGGCTGAACGTCCAATTGTTTTTAATAGGAGATAATTCAGTCATGTAGCATGTTACGTTTTGAAAAACAACCGGTCTCACTTTTGAAACTATTTGCCCAAGAAAAAGACATTTTGCCCATCTACAATACATTTGCTCGGGTACAAAGAGGAAAAGAACTCATGTGTCCAGGTACAAATGGTAGAAATTCTATTTTCTGCCAAGGTAAAGAGAAAAAAAAAGGCATCAGATATCCAGGTAAATAGAAGTGGAAATCTCATTTATTCAAGTAATAAGAGAAAAAGACCTCATATGTTCAGGTAAACATAAGTAGAAATTCTATGCACAGGTAAAAAGGAAAAGAAACATTAAATATCCCAGCAAACAGAGGTAGAATTTTCATTTGCCAGGGTAAACAGAAAAAGACCTTATATATTCAGTCAACATAGGTAGAAAGAGAGAAAGAGACCACATTAGTTCAGGTAAATAGCAACAGAAATTCCATTTTCTCAGGTAAAAAGAGGAAGAGGTCTCATTTATTCGGATAAACAGAGGTAGCAGACCATTTGCATCTCGGGGAAAAAGACAACGAAACTCCAGAAACTCCATCTGCTGCTCAGTTAAAGAGAGAAAGAGAATTCACAAATTCAGATAAATAGGAGCGAAAATTCCATTTCTTCATAAAAAGAGGGAAAGAGATCTTATATATTTAGGCAAATACAGTTAGAAACTTCATTTGCTTAGATAAAAAAAGGAAAAAGACCTCATAATATTATTCAGTAAGGAGAGGGAGATAGTCTATTTGCTGCTCAGGTAAATAGAGAAATAGACATAATGAATTCTGGTAAACAGCGATAGAAATTCCATTTGCTCAAATAAAGAGATAAAGAGACGTCATAATTCATTTTACTCAGGTAACGAGAGAGAGAGAGAACTCATTTATTCAGACATCCAGAGATTGGAATTCCTATATATATTTAGGTAACTTGAAGTAGAAATATCATTTGATTAGGTAAACAGAGGAAGAGACCTCATATATACAAAGTAAATCAAAGTAGAGAATTAATTACTCAGAGGAAAAAGATTGAGCATTCTATGTTTCTAACAGAGGCTTAGATCCAATTTCATCTGGTAAACAGGGGTTGAGACCTCTCATACTAAGTAAAATATTGAAACTCTTTTTTCAGTTAAGAAAGGAAAGACCCCATTTGCTGAGGTAACCAAGAAAAGATTTTCTATACATTTAAGAAGGCAAATTCGAGGTCTCATTTGCCCATGTTAGAAGAAGGAGAGAGATCTCACATAGTCAAGTAAACAGAAGCAGAGATCCCAAATGTTCAGGTAAACAAGAACTCAATTGTTCATTGGAACAAAACTATAGACTTTCACAAGAAAGGAATAGATTGTCTGAGAATAATCTATTTCTTTTTCAATTTCATTTCCTTTTTGATGTCTATTGACAACCTAGCTATTGAGACCAAGTGACTGATTGCATTTGATCAGGAAATAGTTTCAAGGTTTGCGCTGCAAGCTCGAATGGAAACTGCACACATGTCTGTAAATCGGTGGCTATTCTGGCGAAGAGCAATTAGCCCTGATATACAATGTTGTCTTATACGTTGAGTCATGCCTGCTTCATTCCAGATGGTGAACTTCACCGAACTACTGATTCCTACTTTATTTCATCGCTTTCCGCTAATTCAACCATCTAACTCTCGATGGATGCCGACAAACACAAACTTACATAAAGTTAATAATGTCACATTTCAGAGACGTGGATTGAAAGAATTATTCGAAGTATGGGGGTTTATTCTTTCCCTTGGTCTCTGAATAATCAGCGTTTGTTCTTTTTCACGAATTGCGTTTCATAGCGCCCTCTCCGTCATACACTTAGGCGATTTTGTTACTGCTGATATTTTATGTGCTGTATTCCGATAAAAAGACGCCCAGTTTCGAGTACGTACCATTTTTACTGATTCTAATGTTGCTCAAATGTACTTGTTAACTGGACATTCTTTAACAACGCCAGTTCTGGATTCTGTATATTTTTCTCGCACAAGTTTGATTCATGAACAGTACCGGGGTCATATTTTGTTTTCATTTAAGTTTTGATACTTCAATCAACATGTGTCCAAATATTATTGAAAATGTTGATTGTACTTCTGAAGTGTGTGCTGTTGTAATATCACGTCAATTATCAGTCGACGGCAACAAAATATTTGCTGCTCTGTTGGCTTTCCTACTAATACGTTAAGTAACATTAGTTCTGGTAAATGCTTGGATGGGTTGCCATTAAGAAATACCAAGTATCGTCGGCATATTAGTCCCTGTAATTTCCGTAAACCATCCCCTTCAAAAGGAAAAGGCGGGCATACGGCAAAAAGGCCATCAATCAATGGTAATTACTTGACATTGCCAGCAAGAACACGGAGCGTGTCTGACTGACACAAATCATCACAACATATGATTGGAATGCCTAAGGACCCCATGACCACGTTCATTACGCTTGCCTTCGCCGTTATCTAAAGGTTTCATATCTTATTCTAAAGTTCATATCGTTGCATATCTGAGGGGTTCTCTTTTGAAAAACCTTTGTCGTCAATCGCCTATTCAAAGCATCGTGCAAAAACTAAAATATAATAGGCTACGAGCTATTACCATTACTCCTTGTAACTGAAAATAAACTCTATCCTTGCAAGTGACTGACTAATCCGAGGCCCTGTAATTCAGACAGAATATGTATACACCGAGGTGGATTAAATTCATAGTTCAGGCTGCGCAAGAAACGAAATAAAAAAGAAACAATATCAGTCAATAAGGTGGAATGGCTGCTTTGATTAAATACTATTGATTACGACTGTAGTCATCAGAAGAGCTCTAAGAATCTTGATATTTGCTTTTGCTTTCGCTCACTGCTCGTGTCTGCCGTTTCCAGATCCCAGAATGCTTCTAGAAAGCTGATAACGAATTCTGTTTCAGCGCCAAACTGATCGTTTACATCGTAAATTAACGGTGATAATCTTGAATTAACGGTGATAAAAGGAACATAAACCTCAGTCATTCATCTTATTTAGTGTGATAAAGGGGGCCCCTCCATGACGGGCGCTGAGACAGGTGAAAAGGCACTTTTTCCTTTTCTGTAATGTAGGCACAACTGGCCATAGATGTGTTTCTTGACACATATCTTTTTAACATTGCATTCCCAGAGGGCCTTTCCCATTTGGTGCTCAATGCTTTAAATCACACAGCTCCACTGATTTCTTTCAGGAACATTTGTCTCCGTGGTGTATTTCAAGCGAGCAACAAATTTCTAGATAAAAGTTGCCTCTGATGCTGCTACGTTATGTCGGCCGGCCTCAGCTTTTCACCTCTAGGCCACAGAATTCCGAGACTGTTCTCATGGTTACTTTTTTTTCGGTTTTTATCGGTGTTTCCTATAAAGGGCTCTCAGTAGAGCCGCTTCACTCTTCCTTTCTGTCTCTGCCATGTTACGCTCACGAAGTTGCTGCTGGTGAATTATCTGTTATTCACTAAGTCATATGAGTATCCTTCGACTATGGGAAAAGTTGTGTAGTAGACCAACTGGAAATTACCCTTCGTTTTACTGTAAGATTTATATCACTGGTCATGATGTCAATGCAGGAAAAAAAGAAAACCCATTGAAAAATACTGGGTACACTTTATGAGGGAACAGCGATATATATATATATATATATATATATATATATATATATATATATATATATATATATATATATATATATATATATATATGTATGTTCTCGTGGATCTTAGATATTAAGGCTTTAACTTTCTAGAACTTCTTTCATGCTACCTGTACAGAACTCTCAGGGTCTTCATCTCCTCTTCCTCCCAACACTTGAAAGTTATACTCTTTAGGCTACTACCCTGTTCTCCTACATTCTTTCCTCGTGACCAATCCATCTCAAAATACTTAGATTCATCCTTTCATCTTTTTTACCAAATTACAGTTCTCACTGTCCCAGTTTTTGGTACACCACGATACCTCGCAACCAGTTCAGTTCATCAGCTTCAAACATTTTCGTTCATTCTCATACAGTGCCAAAAGAACACTACTGTAAACTTGAGTTAGCCTAATAAATACCTTCATATTTTACTCTTAGCCGCCGCAGAAGCTCCATGTCTTCTCAGTTTTCTACACCTGCCATGCTCCCTTCCTTGCTTCACCCTCCATAATCTGCTATCTTTACCGTTTACAACGATGACAGTAAATTTAATCTCAAACTGGAAAGACTTTCAAAGCCCTTCACTCGTTTCTGCAGTTTATTTCATCACTCCTATATCATGCGTATACGCCAGTCCATTCATGCTCCGTACATGACCCATTATCTAGTCCCACAACTTTTCGCGCACATGCACCCACATGAGCGCTCGCGCGCACACGCACGCAGCCGTGGCTGAGAGTTTCATACAGCATTATACGCTGTACAGAAAACTCGATTGCGCCGAAGAAACTTCGGCGCATTTTTTACTTACTTTCTTTTGCTTATAATAAGGCATGGGACAGTAGGTCTTCGCTTAAAACGAACAGCAACGGTCATTCGCGTATAACGTACTCACACACACACACATATACAGTATATATGTGTGTGTGTGTGTGTGTGTAACAGTGCTAACCTCACGTGGTATTTGTGATTCTGAAAAAACTGTTTGAATAATGAAAGACTAATCCCCCAGTAATCATTACTGTACGTTATACGCGAATGGCCGTTGCTGGTCGTTTTAAGCGAAGACCTACTGTTCCATGTCTTATTATGAGCAAAAGAAAGCGAGTGAAAATGCGCCGCAGTTTCTTTGGCGCAATCGAGTTTCCTGCACAGCGTATAATGCTGAATGAAACTCTAAGCCACGGCCCGGTGGTGGCCTGTGTTTTTGGTACCTATAGCGGTGCCAGACGCACGATGATGGCTAACTTCAACCTTAAATAGAATAAAAACTACTGAGGCTAGAGGGGTGCAATTTGGTATGTTTGATGATTGGAGGGTGGATGATCAACATACCAATTTCCAGCCCCCTAGCCTCAGTAGCTTTTAAGATTCGAGGAGTCCATCAATTTTCTCACTATGTGCGCTGTTATTATTATTATTATTATTATTATTATTATTATTATTATTATTATTATTATTATTATTCCTTTTTGAAATGAGGAAGATAGCCTAACGGATGTTGACTCTTGTAAACCCGGGGAAACAAAGAACAAGTGTGAGAGTTATTGATCATTGTGACCAAAAATAAAAAGATCAAAGCACATTAGCATGAGGGGTACCGTACTTGCATGACAGCGCAAAAGGACAGAAAAAGTGCGGACGGACAGACAAATAGCCATATCAATAATTTACTGAAAAAGAGAGGGATAAACCACGCACAAGTCAAGTTACTGATAGACAGTCGTAGTTTGTGTTTTGCTCAGTTGATTGGCATACCTGTGCTTCTGAGTTGGTGACCAAAGAACCTCTGTACTGTGGCTTTTCACATTCTCAGTTCAGAATTTCCTTGTGGGAGGGAACACTTTGTTACGTTTTACCTTGCCTCTTTATTTTAGCGTTTAATGATCACTTTCTCGTTCATATTTTTTTTGTATTTCATGAGTGATGCTTACCTATATCATGAATTCTAGTTATTCAACGATATAATTGTTCTGTGAAAATTTGTTTATGGGCGTTCAATGTCTTCTGGCGTGCTCCATAATGGAGGCTTTTAATAATAATAATAATAATAATAATAATAATAATAATAATAATAATAATAATAATAATAATAATAATAATAATAATAACAGTAGAAACACTTCTCATCATCTGCAGAATCACCTAAAAAGTACAACAATATTTGGCAAAAATGCTTATTTTAGTTTCCTGATTAACTCTAATACCAAGAATGAACGCCGCAAACTTGAATAGTGCGAGTGTAGAACTGACTGTTCCTTATGACTGATAAATCCCCCTGCCCCATCCAGGATTCGAACCCGGGACTTTGGTTGAGAAACAACGATAAACGGTAAACTTTGATCAATCGGCTATCGGGAGAGATATAAGTTAATATCGACTCTGCTGTAGGGAATCTTGTGGAATTCAGGTTCTGTGTTCAGAATCGACATCAACACATCTCCATCGTGGTAGTTGATTGGTAAGTTTGTAACAATTGACTAACTATGAATTTTTGTCTCTTGAATACTCGTGATTTTTATTTATAGCCAAAAATAGTCAAATGCTTAATTCACTGTATCTTGGGAATAACTTGTACCCAAAGGGAACTGCTACCCCAACCAGAATTCAAGCAGAGGCCAGGTTCGAATGCAGGCCGGGCAGAAGCATTATAAATTTCATTCCGTTTGGATGTAAGCTATTTCCAAGGTGTAATGACTTCAGTGTTCAACGGTATTTGTGGGCTATTTTTGGTGAATAAAAAAATCATGCGTGGATAAGTGACAAAAATTCATATATATATATATATATATATATATATATATATATATATATATATATATATATATATATATATATATATATATATGCATATATATGTATATATATATTTATATATATATATATATATATATATATATATATATATATGCATATATGTATATGTATATATATATATATATATATATATATATATATATATATATATATATATATATATATATAATATATATATCCCAATACATATTCTACAGATGTCGAGTTTTCATATAGCTTCATGGGAATTTTTATGCTATAACTGAACACACTCCTCTTATAGGTCAGAGCCCAAAGAACTTAAAAGGGTCCACATTTCTCCGCAGACATGCGTCACTTAATCTGAGCATTATCTGCAGAATATAACATTTTTCTAATAATTAACTGTTTTGTGTTTATTGTCGGCTAATTTGTTTAAATTACATAATCAAATCTGTCATTAACCAAAATTACGAGAAAAGTAGAGACCAAGTTTGAAATACAATAGCCATAAAAAATAAATAATTTTACTTTTTTTTTCTTGAAATGAAATCCTACAACTTTTCTTACCCGGCAGAGGGATTTACAACTTAACTGCCGAACAAAACAGTCATGCAAGTAAAAATTAAAACAAAAGTGTGAAATCAGCTTAAGTTAAAATCAACAGTAGTTACGCAGGAAAGAATGAAGATAGCCATAGATACGAGGAACATGAGGGAAAGCTTTCGTAAAACCAATCGCCTTGGAGCGATTTGCACATTATCAGGGGGACTGGCTTCTTAGGTGCCTCAGTTGGTTAGTCGGGTGCATGACCTCATTCTGTTCGGTTCATCGTCCGTGTGGATACATTCTTGTGAGCATACTTCATATAGATATTATATATATATATATATATATATATATATATATATATATATATATATATATATATATATATATATATATATATATATATATATAGTATATGTATGTGTGTGTGTGTGTCTACACACAAAGATACATACATATAGATGTACGTATGTATATATATATATATATATATATATATATATATATATATATATATATATATATATATATATATATATATATATATATATATATATACATATATGTATAACTGAATCACGAAAACATGGAACGTGATGAATATATAAATAAAGATAAAATTCACGAAGGAAAGGGAAACACTGGGGTACTGCGAGGCCTTTCGACTCTTTCGTCCTTTACTTAGAGTCTGCTAAGTAAAGGACGAAAGAGTCGAAAGGCCTCGCAGTACTCCAGTGTTTCCCTTTCCTTCGTGGATTTTATCTTTAATATATATATATACAACCAAGGTGCAGGCAGGTGAACACCAAGAGCGACATCAAATCACAGGTTGACTGAGGAAACAGGCCAATTTCTACATTTATCTTAACCACTGGGTCTTTCTTTAAGTATAAAGATCGGTTATGTCCCGTCTTGACCTCTAATGTAATATATGAATATCCCTTCCCAAAGTGTAACTCTGGGACATGTGGAATCTACGAAGAGGTCACTGAGAGTCAGAATCAATTCTCATCGTGGAATAAATTTTCGTACAGGAAGTAAGCTCCCCAGCCCTGAGCGTTCCAATATCAGAAATCATGCAAAAGTTTGCAAAACCCATAAGAGAGACGATTTATATATATATATATATATATATATATATATATATATATATATATATATATATATATATATATATATATATATATATATATTTATATATATATTATCAAATCCACGTCAGAAGGTGAGTGAAAACCGGGACTTTGAACAAGTACTTTCGTAGTTTATTCCACATTTTCCAGTTCACTCTGAATACAAAAGAAGTTGACAGAGCCCTATATACCAAAACAGAAGGGGGGCGGGGTTACATTTTGTTAATGTGGGCAGCATGTTCTTGAAACAAAAAAGATAGGGACAAAGCATCAAGGGATAATCCATGGTGGAGATTAACATTCCTGGTGGACGTAACTTCAATAAACAGAGTTTCTAGCAGATTCTTTTTCCAGTGATTGTTGACCTTGTAGATTATCGTTGACTTATCCCAGTTCATCACATAGCCTGTCTTAAGCCAATGAACTGCAATGCCATTATTTGATAAGCGTCTTGAAATGGCATATTTGTGTTGGGAGCTTCTCACTTTTAGTCCTTTTGATGTTTGACCAATATAAATCTTATTACATTCTTTGCAAGGAATACTGGATACAATATTGTTTGAATTGGGTGCGCTATTCTTAATTAATTTATTTCTCAAAATAGTATTATATTTAAATATTAAGTTAATATCAATAGTTTTTAAAATGGGCACTGCAGGAATGAAATTAGGATGAAAATTAATAGTAACTTAGTATTTACATATGATAATATTTTGAGAATAAACTAATTAAGAATAGCCTGCCCAGTCCAAGCAATACTGTATACAGTATTCCTTGCAAAGAATGTGATAAGATTTATGTTGGTCAAACATCATGATAGGCTAATTAATAACATGAAAAGTGAACTTCGAAGTGATGAAAAGGAAATAGTGCATGTATTTCCTCCCTGTGTTATCCAGACAATCTGTCATCTCGGAATTTTAGTTAGGCACATTTAGAACCCATGTGGGTTACCCAGCAATTTTTTTGTATCGCTGGAGTTAAAATTTCTCTCTCTCTCTCTCATAGAGATTAGGAATTCGTTCGGCAAGCGTATTATTTCCTTTGCAGAGTAAATTTTATAACAGCGTAGGGTTTTGTTAAGGCCGCATGAGCCAAAATTTTTGTCTAGCATTTGCTCTTATTTAATTTCTCAATAAAATGCTGCATATGATAAATTCCATTCCACTAAGGTTAATTCTCAGTAAATACGCCGTGAAGAGACCACTCCCATTATTCATTGTCCCAGTCGAGAGGAAATTTTCCAAAAGGTTTCACTCACCCAGGTGTGCAATACCCATTCATTTGGCTGAGACAACCTTTTTGTTTGTTTCCTGTTTCCCTCACTCAGAAGGCCGCGCATGTGCCGACCCCGTCATAACAACCCCAGTTGCACGTGACTCTGAACCAGTAAACTAAAGAGGAGCCCTCAGTCTTGGCAAAACCGATCACATGCCAACTACAGGTCCAGTAACATAATTTCCTTTCTTTTTGCTAACATGATCTCAGCAAATGTAACTTTCCCCATGCATGGTAGATTTAAGATTTTTGTACTCGTCATATTCTACTGCATTTAATTTCGTGCACTTCAAAATAAGCACAATCTTTTCCACATCACATTTTATGTATTTTTTCCTTGGCTGAGAAGCCAGCTAATCAATCATTCACACATTTAATTGTGTATACTTAGAAGCTACTGCTTCCTATTTGCCCAGAACAATAGGATTTTATAACCATTTGTTTGATCAAGTTAAATTCAAAACCATACTAACAGTATCCAATTCTATGTAAGCCTGGTTATTTTAACCGCATCGGCTAGCTACGGCAAATCTCTGCATATTCATTCATTTAGGCTTGCATTAAACCTTGAGCTACTTCTAAGTACCTGAGACTTCATATACATTCATTAGAAGAAAAATCTAAGTCCATATAAGACTGTGTATCTGTTCACATCGAACACCCAAGTCCATTTCGAGACCTTATATCTGCTCATTCAGAACAACCTTGAGTTTTTTTGACATAGTGGATTCGTTCATTAGAAAAACCCGGGTCTTTTTAGACATTTTTAATCCATTCATTCAAACACCCTGAGTCTTTTCTAGACTTACTGAATCTGTTCGTTCGAACACCCTGAATCTTTTTTAGACATATCGAATCTGTTCTATCGAACATCCCTGAGTCTTTTCTAGACCTACTGAGTCTGCTCATTCGAACATCCTTTGAGTCTTAGACATATTGAATTCATTCATCATGAACATTCTTTGAGTCTTATTCAGACATATTGAATTCGTTCATCACGAACATCCTTCGAGTCTTAGACACACTGAATCTGTTCATCACGACTTTGAATCCTTTCAGACATATTTCACTTTTAGCACGTTCCTAAGTTTCCAGGAACAAATATAGTCATTCATTCTAAAATTCTAGGTCACTCAGGTCAAAATTAGACTGAGTGCCAGTGCCACATCACCCGAAACATGGACACTCAAACTTGTCCGTAACGCACTGACCACTCCCTTGTGCCTAATCCATTATTGTCATATTCAAGGGTCACACCCCTCTCAGCACCATCTCAAGATGTCTTAGAACACCAGAGCCCTGCAAAATGACAAGTTCAAGTTCTACATGGAGGCTGGGAAGGAATTGGAACTGAAAGGCCTAGCCCTGAAGGAGTGGGTCCAAGAGAGGCTAAACTCTGCCAAAGAAGAAAGGGAGAAAGAGAGAATAGCTCAGGAGAAAGAAAGACTAGCTCAGGAGAAATAAGAGGAGGCAGAGAGGCAGGAGAAGAAGAAAGAAAGAATAGCTCAGGAGAAACAAGAAGAGGCAGAGAGGCAGGAAAAGGAGAAAGAGAGGCAGTAGAAGGAGAATGAAAGGCAGGAGGAGAAAGAAAGAGAAGAGAGGGAAAAAGAAAGGTCTCATCAGCTTGCAATGGCAGCCCAAGGCATGCACAACACACCAACGCCCTCTCCACATTCGACCTCAGCAGTGTAGGCTCCCTCATAAGAAAATGGGACTAAGCTGAGCCTGAAGCCTGGCTTGCCCATGTCAAAAAGGCCCTGAAGACCTATAAGCCCTCCCCTGATGAAGTGTCCCTGATCCTGGAGAATCACCTTGAGGGAAAAAGTGCCATTGCGTTCAATGCTCTCTGCCCCGAGGACCAAGGAGACCTCGCCCTCATCCGCCAAGCCATTATAAAAGCCTTTGAGATAACTCCCAACCATTGGAGGCAACGGTGGAGAAAAATGCCAAAGAAGCAGGCCAAACCTGGCCAGAGTGGATCTGCAAAAAGACACAAGCCTTAAAACAATGGCTAGACTCTCTCAAAGCCACTAGTGTGGAGGATGTCCTCAAACTTTTCCAGCTCGAGGACTTTCTGTTCTAAGCCTCATCAGCGCTCGCTACTCATCTATGCAATGAGGCTCCTAAAACGGTGTCCAAGTGAAGTTGTTGGGCCGACATCTGGGACACCAACCATCCTCATCTAGCAGCAACTCAAAAATGGGCAACCCCAGAAGAAACCAGTGTGTGTGCATTGCAAGAAACCAGGGCATCTCATAGAGCAGTGCTGTATACAGGATGAACTTCAACAGAAGGTACCAGCTAAACCCCAGAACAGTGCCACTCAGAGCAAACCCGCCCAGGGCCACTGGGCGAAGAGTGACTAACCCACTACCTACCACAGAGCAGGACAAAAAAGATTTCAGCATAGCAACTTGCAAAGACTGTGGCAAGATGGGCCACGCCTCCGCGAACTATAAGTTCTGCCTGAGATACACTGCTCCCAAGGCAGTTCAAACCACAGTCCACTCGAAACAACCCACTGAGTGGTTAAGCCTCGAAGCTATAGCCATCGCTGAATCTAGATGGCTCCACTCCCTCTCAGATACTGCCGAACGTCACAGATACTGGTGCCAAGGTTAGTCTCATTGTACGAAATGAAGTGCCACCCGATGCCACTATTTGTGAGGATGAAAGAATGACCTCTGCTGGATGAATGGAAGTGTGACAGATCTTCCTACAGTCTGCCTTCGAGTCACCACTGGTGACCCCTGTCATGAAAAAGACCACCTATTCGGCATCATCCAATCCCTCGCTGCTGGGCGGCCCCTGCTCTTGGGCCAAGATCTAGTCCAATGGAGGGACACCACAATCCCTCTCAGGTGTATGACTGCTATGTTTCCTGAACCGTCTGAGGAAGAAGACCTTTTACCTAATGATAACCCCTCCTCCCGATGATATCAACCTGGCACAAGTGTCCTGGCTGCACAAACAGCCTGGCACTCCTCACGTTGAACCTACTTCTGAATCTGCAGTCGCCCTCCTAATCACAGGAGCGGATGCATCAGTTCCCTCTCTGAGCCAGGAACAACTCATTCAAGAGCAGACCAAAGACGCCACCCTGCAGCACCACCGCTCAGAAGCAGCTACTACAGAGGAAGAGTTCAAGGACCTAGTCAAGGATGACTTCCTCTTCCTTCTTGAAGATGGAATACTCTACTGGGTCTCCCGGGGAAGGACGGAGCCCACTTCCATCCTACATCGGCTAATGGTAGTTCCGCCGTCTCTACAACCTAATCTCCTACATGTGGCACATGAAGACCTTGGTGGACATTTCAGTGCTGCCCGGACCACTCAAGCCATCAAGGGCAAGTTTTACTGGCCCAGCCTCCGCAAGGCAGTTAAGGCCTTCATTGCCTCATGTCCTACATGCCAGATCACTGGCAATCCCTATGAAGTCATCCTTAAGGCCTCAGTAAAAAACATCCCATCAATAGGAAACCCCTTCAAGGATGTCTGTGTTGACTATTTCACGCCCGTAGGGTGTATCAAAGGCAAGTTTGGGAACAGTCACTGCCTGATGATCATTGATCGGTTTACTAGATACCCCAAAGCCATACCCGTATGGAGCGAAAGCTCCAAGAATGCAGCGAAAGCCCTCATTCAATTATTTTGTTGCTTCAGATTTCCTGAAACGATCCAGACTGACCAAGGGCGACATTTTATTTTGCAGGAGTTCCTTGACAGCACGGCAAGCCATAGTGTCAAACAAATTCATTCTACGCCATACCGTCTGGAAAGCCAGGGGATCACAGAATGTTTCCTCCAGACCCTGAAGTCTACTCTATCCAAGCTTGGTCACGAGGAAGGAATAAATTAGGGAGAACCTCCCCTACATCCTCTTTGCCATTCAGCGAGCAGAAACTCTGGGATACAGTCCCTTCGAGCTGCTCTATGTGCATTCTATCCAGGCCCCCTCAACATTCTGAACGAGGCCTGGGCTGATCCCACCACAGGCGAATGGGTGTCAGATCTCCCGAAGATCCAGCAGAAACTCTGAGCTGCCTGGGGAATAGCCCAAGCAAATGAAGCTGTGACTAAAGAACTCATTCCTTCGATATCAGCGAGTCGGTCCTCATCCTCATAAGGTCCTGGGAAAATGAGGGGACCTGAACTACCTGGTGAACTGCAGCAAAAGGAGGTCCTAGTGGCTCCATATTAATTTGTTAAAGCCGTACATTCCCCGCAAAGAAAGGAAAACCAAAGATCCTCCATTAACTTCAGGTGCTATAGTTGGCACTCTGTCTGCAGTGCCACCATCCTCATCCTGCGCCGCCTCGAAGTTATCACCCTGGGATTGGATGACATCAAGCGCTTGAGGTGTGTCAATTCCTGAATGAATACCCAGATGTCACCCAAGACAAGCTCGGATGCACGGCCGAGACCAAGCATAGCATAAAAGTTCCTGAGGGTGTCTGAATGATAGCTATGGGCTACTATAAGGTCAGTCCCAAAAAGGCCAAGAGAACTGAGGAACAAGTCAAGCTTCAGCTCCAGCTCGGCTTGATTGAGCGCAGTGAAAGCACATGGTCATCACCTGTCGTCTTAGTTCCCAAGAAAGAAGGGGGAGATAGGCTCTGTATTGATTACAGAAAACTTAACAAGGTCACACAGCCTGATCCTTACCCCCTCCCAAGGATCGAGGTCTGCCTAGGCAGTCTTGGGAGTGCTCGATACTTGAGCAAAATAGATCTTGTGAAGGGATATTGGGGGTACCTTTATCAGAGAAGTTGTGCCCACTGACTGCTTTCATAACTCCCAAGGGTCTTTATCAGTATAAAGTCATGCTGTTTGGTTTAAAGAATGCCCCAAGTTGCTTTCAGAAACTTATGAATAAAATCGCAGAGGGTATCAAAATCTATGTTGTCTACCCGACAACATAGTGATATATGCAAACACTTGGGAGGAGCACCTGAAAATTCTATGCCAGATCCTAGTAGCCCTCTTTTCAATTTGGTATTATTAAACAAAAGGCTGCAGCTGTTATAATATTTTGCTTTATTTCGTAACAATGTAGTTTCCATGCCTTCTCCATCATCTAACCGTGCTGGATCAAATGACATTGGCATAGCAATAAGAGCATGAATCAATGTTACTTTTTTGCAAGATTAACATATCCAGCAGAGTCCTGTTTCCTCTGAAATAAGCTGAGAGGTGAAATTAGTGTTTCATCACTTTTGTCTTCTTGACAAAGACAACATTTACTGCAGTCAATTTGCATTTTTGGTTTGGCATTCATGATAAGATACTTTGAACTTTAGTAGAGCTGGCTGAGGATTTATCCTTTTATCACCTTTGCTCACTTTTGTGTGTGGGATACAATTAGGTTCAACCTGTCGCCCTACATCTAACTCGACCATTCATCCAATATCGTTTAAATCCCATGCAATCTGTACACCATCTGGATAACGATAAAGCCCCCATCATCCTTGGCTTGACTCCCGCGCTGGCACATCTTGTTAGTTCAGGTGCAGCTATCTAATTTCTTTAGGTCTGACCAGATAGCATTTTGGATACTAAACTTGCAGTTTAGCTGATACTGAATCCCATGCTGAGTTTCACAGCAGTGTCCATCACTAGTGTGCCCTGGTAGTGAGCAACAGACACTCTCTTGGCTCTACTTCCATAGTTTAATTTTAGAGCTTTCCTATTCATATATGAATAGTCTCTACTCTGATATTGTGCTTCACCTGCCCAAAGCAACTGGTTTTTGGTGGTAAAATCTTCCGTTTGGAAACAAAGTTTGCAAACTGTTTGCAAACAGTTTGGAAACAGTTTGCAAACAGTTTGGAAATTGTTTGGAAACAAAGTTTGCAAACTGTTTGCAAACTGTTTGCAAACAGTTTGCAAACACTTTTTACCGTATATTTGTTTCCCATCCAGAATGGAAAACATTTAGTGTTTCTGTGAGTATATGTATCTATACACATGTATAATGTACGTATATATATATATATGTGTGTGTGTGTGTGTGTGTGTGTGTATGTGTATATATAATGCATATATACACTTAAACATTCATATTTATACATATGTATATGTACATATACATACACGCCAGAAGGAAGTCAGCATGACACGCTCCTTTCTAAAAACTTCCTCACCCATCTCTTCTTCTTTCTCTTGTCCCTCCTCGAGTGCATTAAAACTGCCAAGTAAAATACAGAGGTTACTGCACCAGCAGGCATCCTGACGACAACTGAGGTCTGGACAGGAAACATTGTTTGCAAACACTTTCCAAGCTGTTTGCAAACTGTTTACAAACAGTTTCCAAGAAACTGTTTGCAAGCAGTTTGTTTCCAAACAATTTTTCGTATTGTGGATGACCTTAGTAACTGGTTTTTGGTGCCGTCCTGCTAGTCTCTTAGTTGCTGTCTGCCAATTCCTACTCAGTAACAATAGTGTCGACAGGCTGCAAGATCGGCTTCATGGTTGCAGCTGGGACATTAATAGACAGAAAGAGCTTATCTCTTTGCCTTTGCTTCAATAGCAGCCTGTTTTAGTATCAAAGTTGAAATAAATGAATAGACCAAGCGTTTTTATGGTTTATGGTTGTTTTTGGTGTGCTGGCGGCCATCTTGAAAAAAATGGCGGCCATACTGGAATTTTTGATAGCTAGCACTTTTTCTCAAAAGGTGACGTATAGAGTATACTCATACCAAATTTCATGCTTGTATCATCAAATGAACAATTCTGGCCAAAAATCACATTAAGATGCTCCACTAAATTTCCTATGAAGATAAAACTCAAATCTGTGTACCATTTGAGGGTCTAAATTCATTAATTGCAGCGATTCAGCTCTGATCCAACCTGTATTTTTCTCTTTGTTTTGAGACTACAGACAGTTTCTTTACATCCTAGCATTGCCCATTACTACTATAATTACTCTCATGATAATAACCCTCCCGAGACAAGGCTGTGAACTTATATGATAGAGACAATGAACTGTTAGAATTAGCTCAAAATTCAAATATGAGAGCTTATTTTTTCAACACGTTACCATTGAAACTTTCTTTATACCGAGACATTGTCTGTTGTTATCATTTATCCTGTATTATTCATGTCAAGCATCCACTCTTACAAAACGTGGTAATAAGGTTATGGACTTGCACAGAGTACTTCCAAAGAATGCCTTTTCTAGACACACTGAAGCATTAGAAAACCAAAGGAAAACTTCAAATGAAAAGATACATGAAATCGAAGTTTTCATTTTGCAATCGTTTCCGTTACCTTCCGTAGGATACGGCACCTAACATAATAGCTGATCCCCATCGGTTGGCTGAGACTTGAAAATATTATGATTAACAATAGGCTGTCTTTCTGGCAATACATGCATAGTGTCATTTCAAGATAGTAAGAACATCTGTATTGCATAGAAATGTTTTGTAATCCGACCTCATTTTAGGCTGTTTTTGAGTGTAGGCATGCCTCCATTTTAATAACCAGAGAGCAATCATGATAAATCATTCTTGAATTCGTTCAAGGCATCATTAATAACGTAGAATGTGGGTAGTTGTCAATAAAGCGTTATTGCAAATAATACTGGCAGCTGTGCACAAAAGATAGCGCAATAAACTGGGATCGTTGTAAAATGTCCTATGTTAATGTAAACTGAAGGAACTTTTCATATTAAACAAACTTTGGCTAAAAGCCCCACGAATAATGTAAATTCTAACCAAAAATTTCTCTCGTTTCAGAGTGTGAATTCCACTATGAAATCCATCAGGTTACTAGCATTATTTCTAGCTTCAGGATTCCTGCTCAGCATTCGTGGAGAAATCACCGAAGCAATATGGAAGTTGAGAGGTAAGGGAGATTTCTTGTGAACTTAGATTCACTGACTGGTTGTAAGGCTCACGAGTGTTTGTGTCACCAAGAAGGCGGTCATTAAATGTTAAAAACTCGAATAACAGTCAAAAGTATTTCTAGATATTTCTGATGACAATTAATGGTGTATACTAAACACGCAAATGACTCTTCAGATAACATCTGCAAGCTTGCTTGGGAAAAAATACCATATGTATCTCTAAATTGTCAACACTAAGACGAAATCTATGAAGGAGAATTTTTCTCTTTCCTAAATTTAGTGATATACTTTTATTTATATATTATTCTATTGTTCATATTCTTATTTTTTATTGACAATCATATTTTCTTGCAAATGTTATGAACTATATAAATTGTCGAGCAAAGTGATAACTGCTTTTCCTCTAACAAGTTAGGAAAGACACTTTTTTTCTCATTTTTCTTCTCTTATTTATACTTTTATTTTTATTATATTTTAATCTCTACCATATTGCCTTGCAAATATTATGAACTATATAAACTGTCGCGCAAAGTGATAACTTTGCTTTCCCTCTAACAAGTTAGGAAAGATATTTCTTTTTCATAAGCTTCTTGTAAAGTAAGGTGACACTTTGCCCCTGTGATTTTGTTTCCCTTCTAACAGGCAATAAAGCTTCTTCTTTCACCTCCTTAGAGAAGGACCATCGCTACACACTACAAGGATCAGTGCTGGTTTCTCTGAAGATATCAAGAGTAGCTTGCGGGATGTTGTGTCACACCAGGCAAGACTGCATTTCTTTCAATCACAACAGTAAGTATGGTGGTGATTATTTTTTTGATGGAAAGTAGTTGGACAGCAAATATTTCGCTCTGATATGGGTAGTTCAAGGACACATTCGTGCGCTTTCAGAAAGGAATAAAATATACAGTAATTTAGAAATTTCTGTTTTCTATTATTTGCACAATATTTTACAAAAGACAAAATAATCTATTTTAAACTGCTTTTGTTTGATAGCGTGTTTGGACTATTGTTATTATGTATACAACTGTGTTAAGACTAATCAGAAAGTTGCAACTTCATTTGACTCACAAATCTCAAAAACATAGTTTGCCAAAAGTGAGAATACACAATGATATAACAAAGTCCAGGGCTAATCGGTAAAGTTTTATGTTTCATGTAAAGTTGAAAAAACCTTAGAGTAGAACAGTCACAAATTTCAAGATGTCAAACCACAAGGCAGTTTGTCAGTTAGGGAGTGCTAGTTGATATTTGTAAGACTGTGTCTCAGGAAAGGGATCTCATTTCTGTGAATCACCCTTAAAACATAATGTGAAAATAATATTTGATCATCCATTTGTCAGTAAAATGTGAACTTTTCTTGGATTTGTCAGCTCAGGCTCGTTAGCCATTAAAAGAGAAAAGATATAAGATCTGAAATACAAGGAAAATCTATGAATTAACAAAATTAGTTCCTAATTTTAATCAGTACTATAGCATTCCAAAGAAACCTTACGAAGCAAATTACACAACGAGTTTATTAGCACACACAAAGTAAGCTTACTAGGCATACGACAAATCAAGTTTTCAAGCAATCTACCCACAGAAGTAAGCATGGAATGTGAAATACTGAACACAGCCTTCCACAAACCAAGTGACACTACGTTGATTGCAGCTCCCGGATGGAACTACTACAACTTTTTGCCTCCAAGACCGGTGAGTAGGAATTTAATTTTACTGTTGATTCAACATACCTAACTATGTATCGACAAACTAGGTTTTGAACTGGGAAAACCTAAAACCAAGTACACTATCCTTCGTCAAGAAATTATATGGAGAGAGCTTTGTCTGTCTATGTAACAAAAACCTCTTTCTACTTTAGTTATGTCTATGTATGTAGTGTGGACACACTTCAATGCATTTCATCCATTTTGATAAAAGTTGTTCAAGGGGTCCCACATCAGGCCAAGTAATTCACTTCAATATAATTAACCCAATTAGATAAAAAAATTTGTTAAATAAGGTCGTATTTTATACTGTATATATATATATATATATATATATATATATATATATATATATATATATATATATATATATATATATATATATCCTTATCATGTGTAATATATGATAAAATGCTGTTCAAGAGGGTCACAATTCAGACAAAGCATAAAGCATTCATAGGCTTAATCTAACTGGAAGAAAACCTGTTAAACAGGGACTCTTACACTATACATAAACCTACACTGGATATAAACATAAAGGTGGTAAACTGCATCACATATCAGACTAAGAACAAATTTAATATGCTCAATCCAACTAGAAAGAAAACAAAAATAGGGTTACACATCAAATTAGGAGAGTGTTAACGTGTTTAATCCTGTTTAAAAAAACGCTGTTAAATAGCTCCGTCAAATGATAAGTTTGATCCAGCTTGATAAAAGTTGTTAAATAGAGTCCTGTATCATGCTAAGTGTTAAAGTTTAATACGCTTGATGCAACTAGATGAAAAGCTGTTAGACAGGGTGATATCTCATGCTAAACACAGAACTTTGACATGTTCAACCCAATAGGATAAAAGGTTGTTTAATAAAGTCACACATCTGTCCGAGTATAAAACCCTTAATACAGTTAATAAATTTTGATAAAAAAAATTAAATACGGCCACACATCATATTATCATACAACTTTAATATGCTTAATCCAATGTGTCGAATAAGGTTTAGCATCATACTAACAGCAGAACTTTATTATACTTTATCTGATTAGATAATAAGCTATTAAACAGGGTCACACATCAAAGCTAAGCTTGAATTTTCTCAATCCAATTAAAAGAAAAGCTGTCAGAGGGGGTCACACATCATATTATACATATAAGTTTAATATGCTTAATACAAGTCAGTAAAACCTGTTAAACTGGATTGCACATCAAGCTAAGCAAAAAACTTCAATATTCTTAGCCCAATTATCTAATTAGATAAAAAAGCTTTAAATATGACCACACATCATCTAAAGCATTGAACTTCGATGAGATTAACCTACTTTGATAAATTTTGTGCTAAATGGGGTAGCATATCAAACTAAGCACAATCTAATATGCTTAATTCAGTTATGTAAAGAGCTATACAAGACATCCACAAGGCTACGCACAGTGCTATAGGGAATTTAATCTAAGTAATAAAAAAGCTTTCAAACACTCTTACACATCAGATTAAATGTAGCACCTTAACACATTCAGTCCGGGTAAGCACAATACTAAAAAATTTAATCTAATTGGATACAAAATTGTAAAATCTTTTTTAAGCTAAGCACAGCATTTGAACACATTCAGTCACATGGAATGCCGATCAGTAGGTTTACACTTCAGGATTGGTTCAACACTTACTATCTTGAATCCAGGACATAAAAAGTTGTGAGACAAACTCACCCATTAGGTTAAGCACATCACTAATGTGTTAAATCCAACTGATTCAAAGCTGTTAAATAGTCCTACAAATTTGGCTAAGCAAAGCATTTTAATAAGGTCACTTCAGTTAAATGAAAAGTTCTGTCACATGGCCAAGGTACTTCATCTGAGCTCTGTCAAAAGTGGACTTTAAGACGTTAACATTAGGGCAAACTTTCTGGAATCCTGTGAATAATGCGCAATGGTCGCTCAAATGTTTTTCCCAGGTGTCAGATACAATGAGAATATCATCAAGGTATCTATAAGTTTCCTCTGGGTCCTGGAGATCTCTTTGATCAATTGCTGGAATGTGGCTGGGGTATGACGTAAGTGAAAAGGAAGTCTCACATAGTCAAATGAACCAAAATGGATAACAAATGCAGATTAATTTAGCTTCTTAAGTAAGAGTATCTGACAACCTTTCAGTTTCACAAATTTTTGAGATAATCTCAAAAATTGGTCCAGTTGTGAACCCTTGTAACAAGGTAGCTAACTAGAAGCTGGTGAGTGAGATGGTGGGGTAACCACCCACTCGCTCAGTTAACAGCATCACTCCATTGGCAACAGGGTTAGAGGGAAAGAACTTGATAAACAATTTAGATTCGTGTACTAAGGAAATGCAATTTTAAACGTCTTTTTAGTTTCTACAAGAGTAAAATCTTAAGCCTTTTATACACAGACTCACTCCTCATGAGGAGAGCTTTCAGTCACATATTAGAGCTGGGAATGGACAACATTTCTACCAGCCTGTACATCATGGTATATGTGATGAGGATAACCAGGCCCAAGGAAATTAGAACTTTGGTTTTCCATGGAAATTGCACCATTTTTGTTTTCTCTTGCTGTGCTGCAATTAGAATGTACTATATTGCTGAGAGAAATTACAATAATTCCTGAATGACGAATCTTGAATGTATTATTCAGCTTCATGTGTGGTGGACCAAACTGATATCTTCTATCTTTTTGTTAGGCTTGTCTTCCATTCCCACCACTACTAACAGATGATGGTAGATTGGTTACTAGCCCTAAGGAAAAGGCTGAACTGCTTCATCAAGCTTTTGAAGCTAAGCTGTCAACTGAGGATGTTCCTCTTCTTGATACTTGTCATCCTGAATCTATTTTTTAAAAATTTGCATTTTGCTCTGGGGATGTTATGAAGATTCTTGAAAATCTTGAAAGCTGGGGTGGAGAAAATCCTGATAGTTTCTTCCTTTCATTTATAAAAATGTTTTTTGTGTGTTGTATCCCAAGATTAGTAAATTTTGTACATTTTTAGACAGCTTAGTATCTTTGTGGATGAGTGCAACCTTAATGAAACAGCACCTGTTCCAAAGAGTGACATATCTGAAGACTGCAGTAACTACCAGCCGATTTCTCCCTGTGTTCTTCATAATTGCAGATAAACTTATTTTTCAGCCATTTTACAAGTATGTGGAATCCAAAGAACTGCTAGTCAATATGCACATAGGAAACAATTAGGTACCTGTGATGCTCTTTTAGATTTGACATGCCATTTGTAAGAGATTCTTTATAAAGTTTTGAGTGCTTTTGAGTTAGTAAACATAAGGCACTTACAGTTTATATGTACTTCAGAATCTTGGAAGGATGGATATGTTTTAGGATTACTTCAAGAATTCCTTACAGGTAGGCAGCAGTAAGTTGCTGTTAATGGGATCTTTAGCAAACTAAAGTGTATTGAGTCTGGGGTTCCACAGGGTAGTATCCTTAGTCCATTGTTATTTTTAGTGTATATAAGTGATATGGTTGTTGGCCTGGAAAACAAGATTGTTCAGTATGCCGATGATGCTGTCCTTGTGGGTTTAGTAATGTCTCCACTTATTAGAAATGAAGCTGACCTTAGTCTCATTCATGACATGGAGTGGATTAGTGAATGGCATAGTTGCTGGGGAATGAGGCTAAACTCCAGTAAAACAAAAACACCATTGGTTAGTGGAGCTTGTACTGATTATCCAACCCATCCTCCCTTTCTGGTTGATTGAACTCTGATAAATGAGTTTAAAGTTTTAACTATACTTGGTGTAACTTTTGACTCACATCTTACTTTTGAGAAACATCTGATGAAAGTGTCAGCAAATGCCACACAGAGGTAAGGTATTGTACATAAGGCTTTGTATATTCTTAATGGTGATAAAATCAGTGCAATTTGTTTTAGATTTTTTGTCCATACTTTACTAGAATACAGTTTTCCAGTGTGGATGTCTGCCTATGCCAGAGTTTTATCTCTCTCAGACAGCTGGTCCCTGATCTTTCCCTGCCACGAGCAACCAGATTTGATGAACAGCGGAAACATTAAGCAGTAAATGTGCCTTACTGTCGAACTTCTGAGTTCCAGAAGTCCTTTATTCTTCACACCAATGGACTGTGGAATAGTCTCCCTGTGAATGTTGTGCAATTGGAGCCTCAAATGTTCAAGCAAAGAGTTGTATTTTATAATTTACTTATATTTTTATCTATTTATTTATTAATTTGTTAATTACTTTTTCATTTCTAGTAACTGGCCTCTTCTTTTTGGATTCTGTATTTCTGTACTTCCTATTACCATCTTTAAAAGTGAATATCATATTCTTTGGAAGTTTGAATATCAATTCAATGGCCCCTGTAGGCTTGTTCCATATGAATAGGAATAGGAAGACCAGCTTGAAAAGTACCAAAATCTGGATAAATTCTTTCACCTGACCCCTCCCTACCAAATGTCAGAGTTTAGAAGCTTTGTTTCATAGCTAAACTGCACCTGGCCCAACCAGCAAGCATACAACCATTGGCTGCTGGGTAGAAAAAAATAAAAAGAGGATAAAACACCAGTCATTTTTCATCTGACATTTTAGAAACCACATGCAGCAGGAAAGTTGGTCAAGGTTCTGAACCACTGGTGCTCAACCTGTTTACTACACAGCAGCTCACAGCTTTCTGTTCACCAATGCTGTACCCCTTAGCTGCATTTGGAGACGCCTTTTGATACAGTGACGACAAGCTCAACATTTAGAATTTTCTACCGTTCTCCTTATTTGGCAACTGATAAACCAAGTACTGGTCGTTAACATTCTTAAAGTGACTCTGGTCATTTTTTGCTGTCCCCATGCTAAGAGTTTCTAAACTGTCAGGCTTTGACTGCCACATCCGCTGATGTACCACCAGCACATGACTGGAGACTATCCACCATCTCTGCTGAGAGACAGACACAGGTAGTCCCCGGTTATCGGCGGGGTTCCATTCTGAGGGTGTGATGATAACCGAAAATCGCCGATAACCGAAAATCGGCGATTTTCGGGGCTTTTTCAGCGATTTTTGGGGCTTATCAGCACCGGAAAGCGCCAATTTTCGGTTATCGATGCCTCTGTTAGGTATGTATTGGTGCCAATACCCAATTATGGGCACCGATACGCGAAAATCGTCGATTTTCGGGGCCGAAAATTCCGATTTTCGTCATTAAACAAGCGCTGTAAAACCAGATCGCCGTTAACCGAGGACTGCCTGCATTTGTCAGATGCAATGGAAAAATTTTCCATAAATGAGATTTATGATAGGTGTCTATTAGGTAAAGTGGGCTACCTTCCAAAGTTGGTGTCCTTTAGCAGATCATAGTTTCAAGTCTACCTCCATGATAAGCTCTCTCTTTTTTTATTATAAGGCCTTCTGCTCAGCTCTTACAGGTCTCTTGCTGAGGCACTTAGACCTCCATGTCTTGGTAAGAGATCTCCATAGTCTCCAGGAGCATTACTCAACAAGTACATTCAGGCTTCCTGGGTGGCATGTGACTTGACTCATCCCCCATTGTCTGACACAGGTGCCATATGTGTCCCTGGGGTCTCTACAGACAGAGATGTTATTGTTAAGATTATCTCTGTGCACTGCAAAGAGTATCTTTACATTGTGAAGCACTTGAGTGGAAGGGGAACCTTCTCATTCTCCTTTGTTCCTGAGTTCCTAGCAAAACTGAGAGCCTGTCAGTCCCTGATGAGAATCCAACTCTTTTTCTATTACATCCCTTCTAGATTTTAAAGGTCAGAGTTTCTCAACTTTTTTACAGCTTTAGCCCCCTGTAAGCCAACTTGGGTTCTAGTGGCGCCCTGAGTTACCATATCTTGAGAAGTGGATAAAGCAATGGTTGAAGTTTATATTTAACTATGGACCCGAAATTCCTATTCAGCTAAAAATTGCTGTAATTCTTAACTTTGATAAAAATTTTATTTATAACACTCGCAAATATTCTCATGAAAATTAGAAATCCATTTATAGACCATACTAAGAAGCAGCTTGGAAAAATCTATGTAAATTTTCTTCGGTATATTGTGTGTTGTAACATGTGTCTTGATATTAAGTTATTCCCAATACAAATAATAATCACAAAGTAACAAAAGTATATGAATTTAACCTAAAAACTTCCTATGGCCCCCAATGTCTTATTTCTTCCTATTGACTTTGAAATTTTCTCATGGCTAGGGGGCCAGGTGTATAAACCATAGTGAGCAGCCCTGTTATAGATGACCACCTAGATGAGATGCTGCTGTGTCCAAGAACACTGTCTCCTTTGGTTTGGGAGGTCATCAAGTGGGCATACAAGCCATCGGATGAAGAAAACAACTCTATACCTTTGGTAAGAGCTCACTGAAGTCAAGGGGAATTGCCCCCTGCTTACCATGTAAGAGGAGCTTCTTGGTGTTAAATGTACAGAGGGCAAATGAGTCAAGAGGAGCTTCTCAGTTTCAAGGGTATAGAGAGCAATTGATGGCATCACCAAACCATCCTTACCTCTTTCTACCTGAGGGACATCCCACAAGTGCTGAGACTCTACATCCTTATAATCTGCAGTGGATGATCAACATGTTGTGTAGCTGCCCAAGCTCCACCCGACCAGGAGCCAAATGCATCTTGCTAAATGATGGTCTGATCCTATTCACTAAGGATCTTCCTATAACAGGACCTACAAAATTGGGTGATCCTGATATCTTCTGAAATGCAATTGCTCCATGATTGAGACTGGCTTCTCTTGAAACTGGGAAAAGCCCAATCTCCTACCCAAATGGCTTTGCCCTGGTGGCTAATTTAAGCAACCAATACAGTCTAAAGACCTGGGGTGTATCTTGTGAAGTTCAAGGGCATGGTGAACCCCTCATTTGTGCACCTGCCATTTCAGCCAGCAGAAGGAGAGGGAAACTGTCCTCCCTTGCTTGTTAACATAAATTGCATTGGCTGTGTTGTCACTCGTGAATACGGTCAAGTGTCCAATCAGCTACTTGTAGTGCTTAAAGTGCTATGCTAATCTTGGGAACTTAGATACATAGGTGAGATTCTTCTGAAGTCCAGACACTCAAGACAAATGAAGTGTTCAGGTGTGTACACTATTTTTCCTTCAATGTATCTGTGAACAGATGCACATCTGCTAAGGACTTCAACATATCTCCCACAGTGCAGCCCCTGTTACCTAACTGCCGAGTGAGATCATTCATCACTTCCCTGTTCAGCAGAAGAGGTGGTATTGGAGGATCAACAGCATATGACCAGTGTTGCCTCAGGCTTCAGTGAAATGAACACAGGTTCCCATGGGGAACAGGTTTCTCCATAGATGACAGGTAATGGAGGTTGATTTTCCAAAGGTAACTAGGTCACCATGGTTATATTAATTAGCATGTCCAAGTACTTCATCAGCAGTTCAAGTAATAGATCAAGCTTCTCCCTGTTTATCATGACCTTTTAGATCATTAAAAGTTGAGAGGCCAGTCTTGATACCAGAACTCATTCAGAGAATGTTTGAATCAGTTGATCATTGATGTGCTGTTGTTGATGGATCCAAAATGTATGGGCCCAGACAAAAACCCAATGTGCAAACATGGAATGTATGTTTCTGAGAGTCCTGATGATTGGGTATCTTAAAATATGCATTCCTTAGTTATCATAAACATAAATGTGCCCACTTTTCAAGAAGTCAATTCAGAACCTGGGGTTCTATTGTGAATGGAATTTGACGGACAAACTCATTCAGTGAGGATAAGTTGATGGCTGATATTCTCCAACCCCCTCTTGACTTCTCCAAGGAACAATGACTGTAGAAGCCTGGAGGACAGTCATATTCATCCTCCAGTGTGTCATTCTGATGCATTGTCTGTATCTCCCTAACAGAGAAAGAAATTTGGATGATCCTGGAGAACATCCTACGAGGAAAAGGACACAAGTCGTTGAAACGAATCTAGAGCCATCCAAAAATGAGACAAATTACCTTAGGCTCCATCCTTGTCACTGCCACATTGCCTGGTGGTGTGACAGGTATCCCAGTACTTGTAGCAATGAGAGAGAGAGAGAGGTAGAGAGAGATAGATAGAGAGAGAGAAAAGGATTGATGGCATCAGTGCCTTCTCTAATTCCTGAAGATTTGCTTACAGGTTGAAGCCTTGGTGGAAGACCTGAATGGTTGAAAGACTTCTGATTCTTCCCTGAGGAGCAAGAATGGTGGGAACCCAATCAAGGCTTGAAGGGGATCTGACCTTTGCTAAAGTCTGGTGTTGATGGCATACCCATCCAAAAAGGCTTGGATTAGTACCCTATATTTTTCTGCCACAGCTAAACCTTACTTTTTGGAAAGAGTAATGAGTAGCCCAGAATTGATGCACTCCTAAGTGCGAGATTGCTCTTGGCCATAACCTTGTGCAAGCAATGGCTGAGGCAGCTGGAAAGACAACGCAGACTCTGGGGCAAAACCCAAGGTGCACTTGATGGAGGACATCAGGTGCTTGAGGGGTAGCCCTGATTGTATCCCTAAGACTGCTGTGCTCACAAATGGACTCGGTGGCCTCACAATATTGCCTCTCCAACTCAGCTTGCATGGATTCTATGGCCAAGAGACCATCAAGTGAAGCAGAAATCAAGGCAGCATTAGTTCGATCTGCTACCAAAGTTGTGGGAGACACAGTGGCCTGACCCTGCCCATGTTTAGAGGATCGTGAAATATGTCCAGAATGTATCCCAGACTCAAAGTCACCCTTGTATCCTGAAAAAGAAGGTGAACCAGACAGACTGACCTAGTGCCCAATCAAGGGGAGAAGGAATGCATACTGCCTGTGGGAAGTAGTAACAAGTGGTGCACAGCCTGGGTTGACCTTTGGCCGTGCATGCTTCAACATGGACTTCAGTAGCAAACAGAAAAGGCTAGTACCATGCACAAGCGTGCAACCATTACAACCATGTTCACAGTGGTCATGAGATCAATCATGAGTATGTCCCAGGATGTACTGGGATAGTTCTGGAGAACTATGATGACCTTTAGCCTGGAGAAATGTGGACCTTTACTTTATATATTTCAGAAGAAACATCAGTCCCTTGACCTCCTAAACACTCTGACAAGGGATAAATCACTGCTGGTAGGACCAGGAAAGTCAAGTTGGTGAGGAAAATATGACTTTGCCACCTGCCAACCAAGATCCATGCTACCCTCTTTAATACTGAAGGTATATTTATGAAGGATCCTTTAGGAAGGCAGACAAGATACTGGAGGCTTCCAAGGCCTCACAGACCACCACTCACACCATCTTCAAAGTCAGAGATGACCAGGACCAGGACCAGGACCATGATGACAAGACTCAAGTCAGTGCCGTGCAGAAGTTCCCATACATGTGGCAACAGAAAGTATGCCACCACCTAACTGTATTGTGAATATACCACATAGGTTAGGAAAACCTGCCAAGAACTTCACCTTTAAATGCAACTGAAGAAAATCATTTATGCCCTATGCAAATTCTTCCCCGCCAACCAAAAAAGTCCATTTAAGACTGAAAAATAGACAGACACTCATAGAAGGATTTGAAGAAACAATACTTCCCAAATCATCTATGTACATGTAGATTTGTCTTTCTATGAAATACTCACAAGCCTCCTCTGATACCAAGGTCCCTACCCCACATCCTAGAATTCAAAGATTAAATACCCAAAATACATCTAAATAAACAAGAGGATGATCTCCATCGACAGGATAAAACTAATATATACCTAGAAGCTGGTAATAGCCCCCTCCCCTATTAACTTATCCATGTCCACTAATCAAATCCAACTTCCACACAAACTTAATCTGTGGCTGAACTCATCTCATGTAAAAAACAACTTAATACCCTTTCACCATCCTGTATAGTCAACTGCTGAGTTAGAATATAATGAGTTGTATATATTGTAATGTTCTGCTTTAAATACTTCTTTTGTACAATATTCTATTTATTTTTATTCCATTCATTTACAATCCTGTACCATGCGAGCATTCCAAAAGGCATCAGCCTCATAAAGATGTGGAATGGTTGCATATCCATCTTAAAATCTGCTACTTGCAATAGGTCAAATTACTTGTAAAATACCCGTGGTGACATATCGCTCCTTTGAGTAGGGAGACCTTTAACCCCTTGGCAGAAGCATGCATCCTTTGATGCACAAAAATGACATAAGGTGACTTCCAGTGCACGTTGTATGGTAATTCTTATTTCGTGCCGTGATTTTTTAATGAGTTTTGCTGGGAGAAAATTCAAATGACTGGTAAGGACCATAAATACCAATATGGGAACTCTTATGGCAACACTCACTTAGTTCAGTGTCTGGCTGGAATAACAGGCTTACCTGAGAATTCAAGAAGAAAGACGCTACAGCTGCCCCTTCTAGTACCTCTGGTGTAATATTTGCCCATGAATTTACTAAGGGAATGTTGCTATTTTTAGTTCTTATCTTTTACAATAAAATGATAACTGTAATTGCAATTTTGCAATATAAAGTAAAAAAAATATTACAAAAAAGTTATATAAATCGATAAAATTAGCTGGTATTTTTTTGAGTGTCTCATCAAAGAGGTCTTATACTGGATTAGAAATATTCACTTTCAGCTTCCTGTTGTAAGAAAATTTTTTCCATGTGCATTTACATATCTTTCTCTTTCCAATTATGTGTCTCTTTAAATTGGCTGACCTTAAAGTGTTCCCCATCAAGTGTTTTGCAAGGTTAGGCTTCTAAGCTTCCTTTTTAAACCCATGTTCAGTTGACAAGTTCGACAGCTAATCATGCAAGGCTCTTGCAGATATGTGCTTGTACATCACTCGCAATGTCTGTTGCCAAGTCCTGACTGGGTGCACAGTCGACCACCTGCAACTACATTTCCACCTACATGTCATTTCAAAATGTGTCATATCTCATGAATAAAGTCACTGATTTCCTAAAATTGTGTGTGTGACTTTCCTTTTGGGTTATCTACAGAGTTAGGGGAAGCTGGCTCATCATTTATATATATATATATATATATATATATATATATATATATATATATATATATATATATATATATATATGTATGTATATATTTATACATATGTGTGTGTTTTTGCATGTGTATATATATATATATATATATATATATATATATATATATATATATATATATATATATATATATATATGTATAATGTATATATATATATATATATATATATATATATATATATATATATATACATATATATATATATATATATATATATATATATATATATATATATATATATATATATATATATATATAATGACAAGCCAGCCTCGCTTAACCCTAGATAACTTAAAAGGAAAGCCATGCATAAAATTTTTGGAAATAAGTGACTTTATTTGTGGGATTTGACTCATTTTGAAATGACGTGGGTGGGAAAATGGTTTCCAGATGCATGTCGCACATACATATGTTACACCTACAGATTCAACATTTCTTTAGAAATGCTACGTGACGTGTTTTGCGGCCTAACTTCAGAAAACGTGGTAACCCGCAACCCTCTCTCTCTCTCTCTCTCTCTCTCTCTCTGGCACTCAACCCGCACATCTCTCTTCTCTCCAACACCATCCTCAAAATGGATACTCTAAGGAAACACAATCTTTCCTACATAAATAGATTTATTATCAAACAAACCCAACAAATAATGAATTAACAAAGAAAAGATTAAAATGCATTGTAAATGAATTATCAAGTCAAAACAGTCTAACTCAAGATTTAACCTTACTCTGGCTAAAAGCCTTTTTCACTCAAAACTCCCACACATTCCATCTTAGACATTATACGTCTAGTCTTAAAGTCAACCACATTGAAACAACCACTAAACTGCAAAGATTGCAGTGTCCTTTCTCTATCACCACAGCAACACCACAGACATCTGTCGAAAATGAAACAAACCGTAATCTCCCACAAATACAGTACACAAGTATATGACATAATAATGAAAATCTAAAATGCATGGTTAACCAATGTCAAATCAGAACACAATAAAATATAATACTAAAGTGACATAAATGACTATGTCCAATTCTCCCCACAAATTCATAAGTGTCTTGGATATGGTAAATTCACGAGTTCACAGTCCACACAAAAAAAAGAGAAGTCTGGATTTACCTTAACTGCCGGTTTCTAAGAGATCGAAACACACAAAGCCACGTCTGGACGATATCGCTCTCGCTTAGTTAATAATCAGTCAGACCTAACTTTTGGCACAATTAGACACACAAGCTCCATTTTTCTAATGCACGAACTTACGTACTTGCATACCAACTCGGTCGGCTGCCTCACATATCAGCGTCAATATTGTGTGTTCATCAAGCCAAAACAGCTGAAGCAATTGAAATATCTGCTGACTGCAGTGATTTTGCATCTCTGTCACCGTCCTAGTACCACTTTGTAGCATCTCTTTCCTTCATCACACTATGACTGAATATGCACAGTAAATTTAAAATGAAACACATTTCCCTATATACATACATAGAGCAAAAATTTAAATCTTATGCAGAAATTCAACTGTTTAAAAAAATCTAAGGCTTCCATTTAATCAATGATTTTTATTTTCGTTTTATTTTCTATCAAATAACGTAGAGTTTTATATGTTACTATCTGAATACCACAAAAACGCTGGACATACATATTTTTCACCAAGGATTAGTCACTTTAATACCTTGAAGTATTTCCACAATTGTTGATAAACAGACAGAACACTTTCTCTTCCACCGTGCAGCCTAAGAATGCAAGTGATTACTGTCCCAACGGAGGCATTTATGTTCAGTACGAGCAGCCTGTTTACAAAAGGTACGACTTCTCGCTTGATGGTTTTGCTTGTTCGCCTCACCCGTGGGTCCAAGCGAGACACGACGAAGGGAAGAGTAAGTAACAATCTTTATCTTACTGATACCTTCTTCCTTCGTGAATGAATCTTTCTTTTGCCTAATTGAATACCTCCGTCTCTTCAATGTATAACTGTATGTGACAGCTAACAACATAATTTTGAAGCAGCTTTCATGAAAGTTCAAAATGTTAAGCGTTTTGAGGCTCTTTTTGTTTTAGAGGCAATGTAGGGTTCCAGAAGTTAATGGAACTACAAGTGAGATGATGTAGTGCAAAAGTGAAAATGCAATTGAGCTATCCACCTGGGTATGTTTGGCATGTCTGGGTGAGGCAAAGTTTTTGAATGAATGGACAATAGAGGTAACAGACAACCGTAAGATTTATAAGGCATAACCATGGGAAAGTTTATGATTGGACTTTTAGAAAGTAGGGCAGTTGACAGAGGGATTAATAGGCTATAGACAAGGAAAGGTGTGCGTGGATCAACTGTTTGTTAGGAAATCGTCATGTGGGAAGTCGGGAAGTAAAGGGAGTATTCTA
The DNA here is from genome assembly GCF_040412425.1 of Macrobrachium rosenbergii. NCBI lineage: Eukaryota > Metazoa > Arthropoda > Malacostraca > Decapoda > Palaemonidae > Macrobrachium > Macrobrachium rosenbergii. The sequence goes on along the minus strand of NC_089776.1, from coordinate 18,955,672 downwards.
TATGTGTCATACTTGGACCTAGATAAAGCTTATGGCAGAATAAGTTGGCGAGACGAAAAGAAAGATTTTGTGATGGGAGAAAAGTATATGATAGAATTTGTAGGAGGGAGAATGACTGGTGTAAATGGGTCTGAAACAAAAATATGTTATGTTTCTGAGGCTATTAATAACTTTTTGGACGGAGCTATTAAATTAGTCTGTGAAAATGCAAGTAGATTAAATTGCAGGATTGTGGGATAAAAAAAAATGTGTTGTGAATAGGATACAAACTAGCTGATGTTTGTTGATGGGACAATGTTTATTGGAGGTATTGAAGATAAACTGTAGAGATTGCTAAAAAAAGTTTGAAAGTGGTCGCAAGGTGAAAAACTGAGAGTAAATGTGACTTAGAATAGTATTATAAGAGCACAGGAAAACCAAGAAGGTAGAGCAATGACTGTTTGTTTGGAAGAAGGAAAAATTGAAGCAACAGATTCTTGTCAGAGTTTCGTAGTAAACAGACCAGATAAAGGTAGAATGAGAGAAGAGGTAAGTCATAGAATAGTTAAAGCATTCAAAGTAGAAGGAATTGTGCAAATAAGGAAGATGAAACATGCAGTGTCCTTAGTAACCAACTCTGTCTTTATAAGAGCAAAGGGCGGATGCTAAACACAAATGAAAGTAAAGAGATTGATACTGTAGAGTTTGAAGTTTGCATAGTATGTCATAAAAACAACTGAAAAGTTGAGAAATGCGGGATACCTACAAGAAATATTTGGAAGGAAGAGGACAGGGAGACCTAGGAAAGACTGTGTAGGAGTGAAGGAGGTATTGGAAAGGAGGGCCCCAACATCAAGGAGGCGAGAGAATATATGCAATGTAGAGCTAAATGGTAAAGTTTACATAGGGCATTCGACGTACTGCTGTCGAACCTTTTATTTAGGTGCGAACAGAAACTTATTTTTAGGAAGTCTTTGAAACAGGGCTTTCATACATGATTTGCTAATTGAAATATATGAACGTCGCAGTGATTCTTGTTTCCTCTTAGGGAACATCCCTATCAAGGAAAAAGACTCTCTCTCTCTCTCTCTCTCTCTCTCTCTCTCTCTCTCTCTCTCTCTCTCTCTATATATATATATATATATATATATATATATATATATATATATATATATATATATATATATATATATATATATATATAAATATATATATAGATAGATAGATATAGATATACAGTAGATATAGATAATGTAAACAGATATTCTTTCCTCTTCTCAACTTAATCACTTGTTGCAGTCACAGTTTTTCATGAAATTTTTCAAGTGTTTTTAACTCACTGAACTGATCATCTCATAATTTGTTTTGGTAGATATATACTAATATATATATATATATATATATATATATATATATATATATATATATATATATATATATATATATATATATCAAGAAAAGAATGGCATCGGTCCATAAACACTAGCCAGAACGAAGACAAAGCCTAGTTGGTTAGATAACTGACTCACCACCAATAGGTCCTGATTCAAATTCCAGATGGGATGGGATGCCACTGCATCAAATTTTACTGGGTAATTATTGGCCTTAGCAAGGAATTCTGTAGTTAATAGGTTGAACTCAACATAGAAAATGGTATGGGGTTAGCTAACTGATCCCAAATCTAGAGAGTGGAAAAGGTATAATATGGTATATGGTGAAATCCATCTTTTTATCTCTTTCAGCTTGTAAGATGGTTATTATGTACGACACGGACTATCAGGGAGAGGATTCTGCTTATTCAAATCACCCTGGAACTTACTACGAAGCCTTGCAGCAGTGCATGAATTACAACTGCATCGGGATGATCTGCAGAAAATATATAGGTGAGAAAAATTTATCATCAAATTGCCATCAATAAACATAGGTAATACTTACGTTATGTTATGCCTTTTAAGATCAGTATAAAACGGTACTCAGTTTTGATTTTCAGTTATAATGTCATTTAGACAACAAATTGGCCAATATATCATTAAAAGCAGAGAATCGTTTCATCTACATTTAACCTTTCCGCTGTTGTCGTCATTCGCAGACACATGCTGGCTGAAGCTCAATTCGCAATTCACGTCATCAACACAACCCATATACTCGGTCGATCTTCTATACTGGTACACTACTTGCGAATAGGTTGGCCTAGGAAATTTAGGCTTTTTCTGCTACAGGATTAGCATTAACGCTGGGAGACAAAATGCTACTCTTGACACTTTCCTTGAAAGATCAACGAGTTTGATATCACCAGAGTAAGATTTCAATGAAGAGAATATATTAGAATTCGATTTTTATGTTAAGAGCCTCACCTTTCACTTCAGGACTCAAGTTGTGAGGCATGTTGATGCCGTCCGGAGTGGTTGTTTAAGACTGTACTGCTCTGCAGTTACTTTGTAAGTTTATATAAGTTTAGAGTTTTTTCTTATTTTTGTATTAATTTTTAGGAACTAAGCCTAAAGTGTGCGGCATAATTTTCTGATGCCTTTTGTATATATTCCTTCCTCAGCATGAAGGTCTCAGTTTACGACTCTTCAAAAAGTACGAAACAAACACCTCTGCAATTATTAATGAACCTACATTAAAGCAGTGATGCTAAAATGAAATAAACTTGTGAATTACAATAACGACGGATTTCAGTAAGCCAGCTTTATTCATCTGTTTCTAAAGCGAAAGAAAAAGCAAAATCTAGCAAGGAAGGGACATTCACGGTACCTAGGAGATCCTTGGCATCAAGTTATATATCCAACCTTGACTTGTTGGTTTGGTGTTATTGGTGGCCGAACTAACGTTAAGCCTTAGGCCTATTTATCCAAGTTTATTAACCAACTAAATGAACTAATAAATCACACAAAAAATAACAAATCTATTCTGTTATTACAATCTTATACTTAAAGACACATGGAAAAGATCCCAAAGCTTACAGAAGAAAAAATATCAGGAAGAATCATATACTGGGGTAAAATATTTCTAGAATTTCCATTGGGAACCAGTTTAGGAAAATGTGGCAGAGATTTTGCGTAGTTACAGGAATTCTTAAAACTCCACTAAGACATGCTATTATGCTTGATAATGTAAGTCACAATATCTGAAAAAGTACTATTAGGAAAGCAATATGGAAGAGTTATCAGTATCAGAGGTCTAACTATCCTTTTCCTCATAATAAAACATCTTACGGAAATATCTACAGTGATTTTGAAATAACTAAGGACACACATTACTCCATAAGTTAGTTTAATAGATTATACCACATATCTAGAGAGCTGGGACTTCAATAGGTTTAAGAAAAAAGGGGAAGAAATGAGTGAAGCGTGTGCACAAAGGGATGAAACAACATAAGCTGGAGAATGAGGTTGAATTTTTCAAATATTCAGGTACAGTGACATTCAGTGTTGGTTCTCTTGAGATGGAAGCAAATGAAAGACTAACGGAGACATATCGAACAATGAGCTTGCTTGATAAGATTTGGGAATAAAATAACTGAAATTGCATAAAAAGTAAGATTTTATATTGGCCTGTGTTCCCTAATTTTCAACTCTGTTAAGGAATAAAACATTATTACCAAAGAAGTATCAATGTAAAGTCTACATTTTGTACTGACCGCTTTTCCGGTGTCCAAGTCTCTTTCTCCCTCTTATATGTACCTATAGGTGTTAGTAAGCTTTTAAAAATGACAGAAAAGGCGTTCATGCTAACAGAAGTGGTAAAAGTGACTCTGCTGATATGTTACTTAGAAATAAAACTAAATATGAACGCGAGTTCCAGTATGCTGGTTGAAGACAAGCGATTTTCATTGAGGTTAAGCATCCCTGTCTTACTTCATTTTTTCAAAATTTTCCCTTTCACATATTGCTATCTCTACCCGTATATTTACTGTGCCATTCCCCCGTTTGTATATTACTTTTACCACAACTGTCTGTTTGCCTGTCTGTCGATTTTGAAAAACACGCATGTTCACGAGACATTATGCTCATTATGCTTTCTCTAGAACATCAACCCCTAAACTCTTTGCTTGATTCTCAAATCTAATTTCTGCAAAATGAAATCTTCGTGTCTACCGTCTTCTGCTGAACACAAAAAAACAATCTAGTTCATTGTCTCCAGAAGCCGTGTCTTGTGGAAGTGAGACATGTCCTTAAAACTAATATTAATCAATGAACAACAGGTGCAAAAACAATGCTGGGGCAACGGTTGGAAATCTCGTACTTCACCAAGCATGCCATAAAGGTCCATCCCAGGGATTTTTTTTCCAATGACAGGTTGTGGATGAATAAATATAATTTATTTGCACTGTTGTCAATTTTTTTTCGTGGCCGTTGCAGAGCTACAACATGAACATTAGGACAACATTGTCTTAAAACGCTAGTAATTGTCACATCTCCAACTTGCAGCAGCATACCAGTGGGATAAAGATAAAATCCCATATCTCACACCAGCGCACCAGAAGTCTCACACAAAGATCTTTTAAACAATGCATTAAATACTCTCGCAGAAGCTCTCTCGACATATTCCATGGGCATATCCAAGAAGGGGCTACTAGATATTATCCCCACCTCCAGTTGACGTTAAATAATCGCATTATTTACATCAAACAATTTTGCTTCATCAATCCATGTTCATTTAAAATCAAGGGACGTATACATACAAGTTAACTCTTTCAGATGGCCACCTTTATCACTCCTTGGGAATGCCCATAAAATCCATGGAAAACTCTCAGGATCTATAAATCTTAACAAGTTGAGTTAATCATTAACATTTTGTTAACAGTGTCTGAAATACTGTGTAAATCTTTCGTGCACACATGTGAATACGCTTTAAAATAGGAAATATGTATAGAAAATTAATTTCTTCTCTGTTTACCATAGTGTATGTTTGTATGCTCCATTGCTCATGCATTTATTCGTCGTTCTCGAAACGAATGATACGTAATAAGTTTTGAATCAAGTTATTAATAAGCCATATGATAATAAGTATCCGTCGGCAAATAACTGAAATGAAGTAGATTCTTTATAAATTAAGGACATTCTATTTAGGTTGACTAGCAGGCATACACGAAAATATAGCAGTTCATAACAAGCAGAAATATATCATTCAATGTGGCGATGATACATCTAACAAATTATGTTTTCTATCAGTTATATAATAGTTTTCCGGATGATACTCAGAAGCAAAGAAAAATCAGTGATTATTCTATATTTACTTCTCCAAAATGTATTAATCAAACGTACGAGTAACGACACATAATAGTAACGAGAATGATGATAATTACGTATTATGATCAGAATCAAAACACCTGTTCACAAGCAGGTTTGCCTGCATTGAGAAACATCGTGTTACTTCTTGAAGCACTTCAGTTCAGTACTTAAAAAGCTCGCTACTTGTGCAGCCAGTTAGGAGTCCTTTCTTTAGGGCTACCTTTAAAAAGGGGAATCCTGGGCACGTCTGGTAAGGAGGCCTTTCTTTGGGTCTGCCTTCCCCTTAATTCCCTAGGACTCTGCCCGACCAGGTGGTCTGCCTCCCCAAGAGAGCCAGGATACTTCATCCAGCTGGAAGCCATTTTTCCATGGCTGCCTTTTATAGGTGGGAGGATACACACCTGGACAGCATTCTCCAGAGGATTCCTAAAATGGCTACCGTGAGGATGACTTTCATGGGAAGTCACGCCTAGGGAAAGAGCTGCAGAGCCCCTCAAGGGTGAGGCCCTTTCCTTGTACTGCTTCCTGGCTTCGTAGGAGCCCTGCCTCCTTCCTGGGAATCTAGCCCCAGAGAAGGGCATCCCTGCTGGGGTGCCCTGTTGTCATCTGGTAAAGCACTCCCGGGAAGGTCTAGTGGTGGCATCTCTCCTTGAACAGAGCCTCCACTAGCATTTGCCAAAGGTTCGTTCTCCAATTACGGTTGTTAACATACTTCTAACCTGTTTGTGATGTGCGTGTGGTAAGTTGCCGAACTGCTAATGACAACAGACACCATGGAAAGGAGTCAGCAGAAGCAGAAGCTAGGAGGAGATTCCAAAGCTTAGCAGAAGAAGGAAAGAAAGGCACAGAAAATACCTATTGCATAGTTCCTAGTGTCAAGAGGAAATGTTGGAAGAGGGTGACTATAGGGAGTTGCAAAAATTTCAGAATAGAATGAAAAACTCTCCCTTTGATTTCTGCGGTGAGCAGCTAAAATAGTACCTTCAGAAACGAGAGAGAGAGAGAGAGAGAGAGAGAGAGAGAGAGAGAGAGAGAGAGAGTAGCCATCTTGAGGCCAATTTGCACAGAGAAGAGAATCGAGAAGCGAGGTAAAAGCGTAGTCACTGTCCAGATTCAGCCCTACCGAGGAGGGAGAGAAAAGCTGGGTTTCCCAAACGCAAAACATATTCCCCAAATAGAAACGAATAAGTCTTGCATCAAGTTTAACGAACGAGCCAAAAAGAGAAGTCAGTGAGTCTACACAGCGTGCACAAATTTTTACGTGTAATTTAGCCATTTGTGTATGAGGTCTTTCCCGGACAAGTTTGAAGAAACATGATCTCCCAAAATACGGATAGAAGTCAGAGGCTCCATTAAATTTTCACTAAAATAATAGTCGAAGAGCTGCCTGGGAGGGGAGACGGAGAAATAGGTCAAATCTATGTCTAGGAGCCATCGAGTTTGACTGAGCTGCGTGATCTTCATCTGAATTCATCACTAAAAAATAACTTTTAATTACGATTTGATACAGATAGAATAAAAAACCAGAATCATTGTGTATACATCTTCGAGGGCATAAACAAGTATCAATAGACTCCTTTTCTATTACTTTTAATTTTACGCTTACAACTTCAAAAAATGTCATCGCGTAATATTTTGATTATAAACTGTTCATTTCAGTTTCCTCTCTAAACACACACAATCTTCGAAGCAACCAGTATTGAATTTTTGAAGTTGCATGAGCAGTTTCAAAGAAACACGAATAACTGAAAGGTTTCTATCAATACTGCCTTTGCAGAGAGAGAGAGAGAGAGATGTCACTTCTATGCCGTCGGAGTTGTTTGAACGAGAGTTTTGTTTTTCTTACCAACATACCTCTCTTGTTTTATTCGGTCACTCTCCTCTCTCAGCATTCATTATTTCACAGAAGTCGCCAGAACAGCAAAACTCTTAAATCGTTGTTAATAGTTTTATCAGCTGCAGTAATAGAAACAGCAGTGGCCAAGATGCAACCCTATAGTTGGAAAAGCGAGATGCTACAATTTATGTGGCTAATAATGAAAAAAGAACTCATTAATATTTTCTTATTATTGGGAACTGTAATTTTGCTGTCAGGTATAACTTCCAAGAAATACCAAATAATAAAAACCCTGTTGTCCTCGAACACAGGATCAACAGGGCTCTAACCTTACCTGTTATTTTTCGAAAGTGGCTGCTATGTCCGGGCCATTCTTTCCTCCATAGTATTTTCTAATACCATAGCTATTTTTCCATTAGATTCAGAAAGCTTCTTAAAGATCATGTCAACAAGGCATAGCGGACTTTCATGTCAGATTTCCAAAGAGCTATTCTAAATATCTGGAAAATCGAGGAAGGGAGCTAATGTAGAAGAAACTTCGAATTTATTTTGTAATCGATTCCGTTGCCCTCGTAGGTGTACTCTGTTTACTGACCTCATAAGGAGCTGTCACGGCGTCTGATAACGGCTGGTCGTGGTTAGTTGACTGAGGCTCTAAAATGGAGCTTTAAGCAGCAAGCCCCCTTTATGGCAAAGCCTGCCCTTTTGCAGATGTTACGCACATCTTCATTGGATAGAAATATCTCTTTATCACCTCCTTGGGCTCGGTCGATATAGAGTGTTTTTTCCAGGCATTTCTCCCAAACCAATAATATTACAACTTGAATAAGCTAGTGAAGGCTAAAGTATCTTGGGATTCACTATTCTACATAACCAAGAATATGTGCAATTGTCAGTGCAAACATTATGCCAAATAGTATATTGCAAGCTGCTGAAATCCTTCCAGGATGCCCTGTGTTAGTGTAATAAATGGACATTGACTAAAACCTCCATGAACAACATGAACTCTAAAAAGAGATTTTTACGTTTCAATGTTATTTTTCCATCAAGAAACCTATTAACTTACTTAGATCAGCTCTGACTTCTATATTACTATCGAGTAATTCTCGTGAGCACTGAATCACTGATAGATTATTAGGTTTGAAGAGCTACTGAGCATGCGCAAATTTATGGTACGTATGAAGCAGAATATGCGCTGGTAATAGCACTTGAAACTTTCTTTGCATGAAAATGGCCATTATTAACTTGAAATTAATTTTAAAACACCTGTATGGTATTGCAATATGTTGAACATTTAAAATATCTAATATTTACAATCAATATGAAAATTGTGGAGTTGTCTTGCACAGATGAAAATCAAATGGGTAACCAGCAAAACGTTATCATGACTGATCACGTATTTTGTTTTTCGCTCCAAACGATAAACCGAAATCTTTCTTTCTTTTATAAGTAACTAACAAACCAACCTGCAGGCCTTGCTCTCTCTCTCTCTCTCTCTCTCTCTCTCTCTCTCTCTCTCTCTCTCTCTCTCTCTCTCTAGCAGGTACACAAGAATCGTTTATTTTATGTGTAACTTTCGAATTGAAATTAAACAATTTGTTTGCAACTGTGATATTAGCTTTTCTCTATAGGTAAACAAAACATCTCATTTCCTTTCCGCGCACAGACAGAATCAGCGCTGGTTCCTGTGAACATATCTGGAGTAGCGTGTAGGATATCTTGCTTGGGGTCGATGAATTAGTATCTATAATTTAACAGATTGTAATTAATTTCACAATTTTGAGTAATTGTATTTTTATTTATAATCTAACATAAAGCGCAGAGAACAATTGCATCTAAAATTGTAATTTCCTAATTAAAATCAATCAAATTACAAGTACCTCCTGAAAATTGTATTAATGTAATATTATTTACTAATTATATATATCAGAAAAAGTCTAGTATGTTCAGTTCTACCTGATAAAGGGCATACTAGTACTTCTTATGTGATGGTTGTTCATCATTCTGCTACCAGAGGAAAAGTGTGAAAAAAAAAGCAGTTTTCGAAGACAATGATTCATCAAAGGTCAGTAATTCAGACCAGTGTCTTCCTGGCCTTCAAGACGTAGTATTAATTTCTCTCGATAGAATGAAGTTGCTCATCTTAATGAAGAAGAAATAAATTTGGGGAGTGTTAAACTCATGAGTATCAACTTTGTGTGAAAGGTGGTGTCACTAACGAAAAGATATACAATAAGATTTCTTATTGGCTGAAACACTTAAAAATACAACACCCTGTGTGTATTCAGTGCAATGTGACCGGGTGTAATGCAGAGCTTATGACTATAAAGTTAACTTAAAAAAATCTAGATTACATTAATAAGTTTGCTGACAGGGAAAGCTGACATGGACAACAGGAAAAGAAATGCTTTAAAGGAAATTGTGACGATTCTTGATTTCTTCATAAAGACCCTGGGAAAAGCTGAAAGAGAGGTTACTTCCCCAAAGTTGGATAAGTTATTCTTGGTTTAAAACAATCCCTATAAGAATTACAGGAATCTCACCTACTAAAAAAATATCTGCAGTCCTTAAAAAAGTGATATCATTTATGAAAGATACTGAATCTCAATCCTTGATAACAGAAGGAAGAATGGGAGCAGCTGGCCAAGAGCAGATATGATTAAAAGCGAGAAGAAGAATTATGTTTACACACGGATTAATTGGAGTTGAACGAAGTCTTGAAGGAATATGTCATTAGAAGTGCTTAGTGTAGCTTGTACTTTTTTCCCTTCTAACAGGGTCAGGTAAACTTCTGAGAGAGAATTTCTGGTGATCAAGGTCAATAGAAATAATCAACTTCAAGATCTGTAACCACAGTAGTGCGAGTAATTAACTGTAAAAGTAACTAACTGTAACGTCGAAAGCCTGTATGAAAAGAAGAACATTCGTGTAAAACCAAATAAAATATCACAGGTCCATTTGCCTGACCGCCTAATGGAGCGTGTTTGGAAATTGCTTGTGACAAAGATTGCCATTTTAGTTCGATCTTCGTCTGTCAAGTAACTCTAACTGCAATCTCAAGTGATACTTGATATGAGTCGTTATTATTAAAATTGTGATTGTGTGAATAGTGAATTAACTTCAGCCCAGTTCGTTCTCAGCGGGCAAGACGGTGTTTCTTTCAGTCACGACAGCAAGCAAACCTTTCCTTCTCGATCGTGAGAATCGAAGGATTAGAGTTAGGTTCGGTATATAGATGGCTGGCGACGTCTCAAAATAAGCCGCATGCACTGTGGTCTAAGATATTCCCTTGGGAGGGGGTGGGGAAATGGGGCGGGGGTGAGGGCTTTTAGGCTTTTAGGTCCAGTGGGCATTAATAATTTGACTGTGATAGTTCCTCCTGGTGCGAAGTAGTTGGATAACTAGTTTCTTTAAGCAAATATTCGTGTATATATATGTATGTATATATATATATATATATATATATATATATATATATATATATATATATATATATATATATATATGTGTGTGTGTGTGTGTGTGTGTGTGTGTGTGTGTGTGTGTGTGTGTGTGTGTGTGTAACAGAACGATTCTGGTTCAAATCTAGTGCCTCAGGGTAGGGTACACTGAATATTATCAATATTTTAGGTGGAGATGCATATATATATATATATATATATATATATATATATATATATATATATATATATATATATATATATATATATATTTTGTGTGTGTGTGTGCGCACAACAAATCTACCTCCGGCTTAAGGAAGTTTAGATTCTTCTGTAATTTCTTGTGTGACCTCGCTAGCAAGACGTAAATTCAAATGAGTCACAAAGCACAAAATGAATTAACTATTGTGTTCAGCGAAAAAAAAAAATAAGAATAATGATAATAATAACAATAAGGTTCATGGGCATCCTGTGGAAGAGTCTTATTATGATGAGAGTTTAAAAAATCTTCGATTGGCCTTGATGGGTCAGAAATTTTAAGGTGAAAGGCGACCAACTAGTTTATCATCGACGCAATAGATCGGGGTTACTCTGCATTTATCGGACTACGTCACAGGAAAAGATTTCTTTTCTGCGGTAAACATTGTAAAAATATATGAAAAAGACATCTGAACTTTTATTTGTTAGAAAACGAAACTTTCTTGAAACTGGTCAACTCACAGTTCAAACGCCAATAAAGAAAAAAAAATCGTATTAAGTGTATCTTTTGGGATCGGAGAAAACGAATAGGTTTTTCTATGAATAAATCAGGTCTCAAATAGTACCCAAGCAATGTAACCCCATGATACCACATCCACCCTTACGATGGAAAGCATCGTTGCCCGTGAGAGATCTAAGGAAGTTGGCACTGGCGTAGTTTGTATATATTGAACTCGGAGGATTATGGAAAGCCTTTTATTATGAGCATTAATGGCCGCCCTTATCATTGTTGACCTTAGGCCCTGTCCACACTAGCGGGCATGCCCGTCGGGCACTTCCAGCTGTTTATATTTTCTCTCGCTTCTGAAGCAGTGTTACCAGACAATCGCATCGTTCTGGCTCCATACTCGGTCGGTCAGTATAATGGAACGGTTATGGGAACAGTGTTTCCCCATCGGGCAGTGCCCGCTAGTGTGGACAGGACCTTAGAATACCCAAGGAGTGTGGAACCAGCGTTGTTAGCAAATAAAAATTCAGAGGTGTGAAAGGCTTTCATTATGAACTTGGCAGGGCGCAGAATGAATGCAGATTTTTGGGGCTTGAGTTTTTAGTTCTCTGTAAAAGAAAACTATTGTGGCGGCTTTGTCTGTCCGTCCGCACTTTTTCTGTCGGCCCTGAGATCTTAAAAACTACTGAGGATAGAGGGCTGCAAATTGGTATGTTAATCATCCACCCTCCAGTCATCAAACATACCAAATTGCAGCCCTCCAGCCACAATAGTTTTGATTTTATTTAAGGTTAAAGTTAACCATAATCGTGCTTCCGGCAACGATATAGGACAAGCCATCACCGGGGCATGTTTAAAGTTTCGTGGGCCGCGGCTCATACAGCGTTATATCGAGACCACCGAAAGATAGGCCTATTTTTGGTGGCGCATTTTTTAATTATTTACTTCTGGGACTATCCTTACACTGACACTTTATTAATGTTTCCTATCAACGGCTCCAACAAGCTACGTCATCTCACCCCGTCGCTGCCGTGTTGCGCTCAGGAAATTACTGTTAGTGAACTTTTTTATTCACTCAGTCAAATGAACTTTCGTCCATGAAAAAGTTGTGATGCAAAGCGTCTGGAAAATACTCATCATTTTAAGGTCTACACGTAAAAGTGCAAAAACATTCAGAAAAATTGGCGTGATTTATGCTGAAACCAGTATGTATATATATATATATATATATATATATATATATATATATATATGTGTGTGTGTATATATATATATATATATATATATATATATATATATATATACACACACACACATTTATATATATACATATTGATTGTGTTATTGCCTTGGAATGGACTATAGGACATGACTGGCTGTGTATTATTTGATAAATTGTGTGTCAGTAGTGAAGCTGGGTCATTATGTGGTGTCATTGATATGTCTGCTCTGTCTACTGTAATAAATGTGTTAATGTTTGAACTATTTGCTCTATTAGAACTGTATGGTGTGGAAGTGACGGGTAAAGAGTTTGATAATTTAGCCATTTCCCTCT